>NW_021681502.1:42589-44052 GCF_001412515.2 Diachasma alloeum
AGTTTTTTCCACTGGATTTTGTTTTGTTTTGCATTGCAGAATCCGAGTGGAAAAAACTTAGAAAATTGATGCCCAAGCATTCTTATAGAAAAACACTCAAAAGAAAAATTCAAACAGAAATTCGAAATCTATTGACTTTCTTTATTCAGTATCCAATAGCATCAGCGCAAAAAACAAATAGAATTGTTCAATAGAATTCCAATAGAAAGTCTATAGAAACCCGATAGTATTCCTATAGAATTTTAATAAAATTTTGTAGCGAATTCGCAGGTTTTCTATTGGATTTTTTCATTCGTGAGAAAGCATTGGAACATCACTCAGTGACATGTTCACCATTATATCCTCACTGACATATTATATGCTCGCTGCCCCCTGTTTGTTTTGATGATTTAAAAGTGTAACATTCATTTGGAATAAAAGAACGTGAGTGGGATTTACGCTTGTTTAATCGAAAATGATTGGATATACGTTGCTCTGTTAAAAAAAAAATTGAAAATAATTATTTCGATGAGATTTTTAATACCGAGCACAAATAGCGCATTTTTTGGAGATACATCATTTACCTCTGGCAATGGCCGTTTTTGGTAGTTATGGGACTGTTATTAAGCTGTCGATATGTTAATTCATAATTAAATAATTTTGGAACGGTTTGTGGGAGATACGTTTATTTGTTACACCTACAGGTCATAACAACGTATCTCACAAGTGCGTACATTTTCCATTTTTTTGATGATTTGAAAGTTTAACATCTATTTGGAACAAACGAACGTGAATGGGACTTACGGTTGTTTGAACGAAAATGATTGAAGATATGTTGCTCTGATCAAAAAACAATGAAAATGATTATTTCGATGATTTTTCCAATACTGAGCATAAATAGCGCATTTTTTGGAAATACGTCACTTTACTTCTGGAAATGATGGTTTTTTGTAGTTACATGACTCTGTTACTAAGCTGGCGACATGGACAGAAAACAACAACTCTTTGATTTTCATCTCGAGTAATGAATGATTATTCAATTATTGAAAAACATGAACTCAGAAACAAAATCAATGATTTAACGGAATTTCTTATTCATGTACTCTTGATACGAAGAGAGCTCTTCAGGGCTTTGAGCTCGAAGATTTTTGCCTTGTGCATAAAATGCACGATCCAGTAAATAGCACCACGATTCACTTAACTTTAATCGAGGTCTAACCGTGGTTTCCTAATCCAAAAACTGGCCCTCAGCACTAAAGCGCTAATTGTTCGTGAACGCGCGCAACCGCGCGCGTTAANAGGGCTTTGAGCTCGAAGATTTTTGCCTTGTGCATAAAATGCACGATCCAGTAAATAGCACCACGATTCACTTAACTTTAATNTGATTTTCATCTCGAGTAATGAATGATTATTCAATTATTGAAAAACATGATCCCAGAAACAAAATCAATGATTTAACGGAATTTCTTATTCATGTACTCTTG
>NW_021681503.1:0-7175 GCF_001412515.2 Diachasma alloeum
TCTCTCTCTCTCTCTCTCTCTCTCTCTCTCTCTCTCTTTCTCTGTCTGTTTATTTACTCTGTCAATCGGTGCATGAGAAATGTCATTGTGTACTTTGTACAACATAATGTACAGTAATAAAAGTAATCAACCAATCAATCAATCTCTCTCTTTCTCTGTGATGATGGGTGTACAATGTGAATACATTATGACATGTAAAACAGTATTCATCATATTATAGGATCATACATATATATTTTTTTATATAGTTTCTTTTTCTTTTGTTGAGTATCATTTCAGATAATTTCACTAAGCTGGTGTGCTGTATCTTCTTTTCGTTGAGTATTTGAAAACTATTAAAAAAATGTTCATACGTATGATTTTTTAAAAATCTGGTGACTTTTAACTCCTAATTGTCTTTTTACGCATAATACTGGTGACACCTTATAAACCCGAGTCGGCAACACTGATACCCCCGTCAGTTTTTTTGTCCTTGATTGTCCTGACTCATCACAACGCGGCAAAACCAACCGTAATCATTGACTTCTTTACTCCTATTTATTTAAAATTGCATAAACATATTTTTTTCATTTTTCCTCGATTCAGCATGCCATGCGCTAACCAAACAAAAAAGGTTTAAAAGTAATTAAAAAACACTCCGTCTACATATGATGTAAAATGGACAACCTGGAATATTAAAGGTAGTTTGAGCAGAATAGACCCCTTCAATATTTTGCCTAAACCAAAAGGAGTAAAACGGAAAGTAAAAAGACCAAAGAGAGGAGTAAACCAATTTTAAGGATCGAACGGAAAAGGTTAGCAGAATAATCAAGTGGGTCAAAAGCTCTTTTCCATTTTACTCATGTAACACTCGGGACGATTTTGCTTATCTCTTTTGTTCAATAAGAATTGTGAAAAAATAAACTAGGAATTGGCTAAAGGAGAAGATTTCTGATCACAAGTATTTGATCTTTTAACAAAATTTTGAGCATTCAACTATATTTATCGATTAACTAATATTTATGAAAGTCGTTAAAAACTGATAATCTTGCATTGATTAGCATTCGGTGTGATTAACATTAATGTGGATAATTTGAGTTTTGAGGCCAAAAAAAAATTAAATAATAAATAATGTGAATAATGCCCCTAAATAAATTTGATCAATTACTAGATTCTCCTGGACTTAAGTGATCAGAAACTGTCCCCTTTATCTTGAAAATTGTCTATGTCACGGCTACGTCAAAAGTGCGACTTACTGCTTTGTTTTGCATCCAATAAGTTGCGTATTATAACCTTATGCATTAAGCAATTCCGCGATGCGTTGATTAACGTCTAGGGCGATAAACAAGCACCACCAGCGCTGCTGGTGACATCAGTAGGGATCGTCGCAAGCACTGCGCTATGACGAGAGCTGCAATGGGCAATGGCGTTCAGTTCTGTTGACGTTGGTTACCGAAGAGTATTTTTTATCAAAATAAAGTTTATTATGTTCAACAAATTGAGAGAAGTATCATGTGAAAGTTGTGGGAGACAGTTTTTTATCGTTCAAGTAAAGTGAATTAAAAATGACATGATTGTATTTCAAAAATAATCTATTCTCTTTGGAATAGTTGGGCTTTCCTTCAATCAAAAATTATCAATAAATTGTAGAAAAAAGTTCTGTTTCATGCAAAGAAAATTGGTTAGGGAGTGTGAAAGATTATGGGGTTTGAAAATCTATTATTTTTCATTTAGTGATGATTAGGTTTTTCTTCAGCGGCGGGGGGGGCTTCGCCCCCTGGAGCCCCGTCTTGCGCCCACATCCAGAGGGATACTGGCCTCTCTAAAAGTTGTCGCACTTTTGACTGTAGCCTGGATATAAAATAGTATGTGATATTCGGACGAAAAGTGGCAAGTTATGACGCGTGTGAAGTTTGCTGCACGAACCGAGGACGAGACCCAGGTCCGAATCCCGGTTGGGCGGTGCGGGTTTTTTTTCTTTCTAAATTCTAACTCTCTTTGAATTGATTTAATGCTTAAAGGCGGTTAGGTGGTGTTGTGAGGCGAATTTGGAGAGACAGTTTCCGTAGTTCGGGGTAGCTGGGAGAGTGCCCGGCGTGTAACTGGGAGACCCGGATGCGAAGCCCGACTGGGCGGTGCGGGTTTTTTTCGCTCGTGTCATAACCTGCCATTTATTGCCCTTATATCACAATATACTATTATTGGTTCAATGGCAAAAGGTGAAAATCTACCCAAATGGTAGTGAATTTCAGTTGCGTGAAAGCTCCTCGCTCAATTGTAAATAGAAAATGGGCTTGCAAGATGCTGGTATGCCGCCATCTTGCAAGCCCGTCGGGGTACAGGACAGGTTCGTCAAACAACCTAACGGCGCCCAAAATCGTCAACCACCTCGTATTTTGCAACATTTAGTGAGTTAGTTTTCTTCTTTAGATCACCCTTGCCTCGTTTCATTAGGCTCTCGTTAGTGCAAGGATTTTATTGTGATAATTTTTGGGCCTTACAATTCAGCGAACCAGGAGAATTCGAATTGAATTATTATAATTTTATTGACTGTACCTAATTCATTGCTATTAACGTTATGAATTATGGCGGCATCGTAACCGGCTTCCTGTGCCATCCGAACTTTTATTTCAAAGCTGCAATTGTATCTGGCTATCAAGGCAATCCAATTTCCATTGTAACTCGTATTTTTTGGTGGTGAGGCTATCACACTGCATGCTGTCGGTGGATCAGCATAAACAATTACTCCCTGAAATTATTCACATGAAATGTAGTGTTAATTTTTTTTCTCTATTTTAAGGTCTTTGAGTCCCTTTTCGGGACCCATTTGGCACTCTATCCGACCCTACGCATGCGACGGTGGATTCTACACTGTACCGTATTTATACTCATGTAGAACATAGGAGTAGCATAGGTAACCACAGGAAGCCCATGTCGGTACAGGCGATTTCTCTATTAGCTACCTCCGGCTCGCCGGAGCCTCAAATTAAACAATTCAGCTCCACTTGAGATCGAATTCGGAAGCTTTCGCACACTAGACTGGCGTCTAGCTCACTCGGCCACCGATGTCAGTAGTGTTAAGGTTATTTCTCTATCGCACCAAAAATAGTGACAGAAATATGAAAAATGAAAATATCGGGCTATCCGCTTCAAACTGTGCGCTATTTCAAAAACTGTGTTGTGTGTGGTAGAATGGACGAGGAAATATTGACTCATTCTCAGCAATTCATATAATAAAGTTACTTTATTCCTAACTCAAAGTGTAACGGTTTAATTCAATACAAAATCGACTAAAAGATGTACTCAATAATGAGCTACATTGGAAATCAGCCCCGAGTCCAGTGTGCTCTCGATTTTTATCCAAAACCGTGGCACACTTGCCTCGATTCGTCTTTGTATTCGTATTGCAAAACGGCCTCGTTTTGTAATACGATGGTGATTCGGTGAATACCTAATTTCTGCATAATTATTCAATTACTTCATATTTATGTTATGGAATATTCTGGAATACAATATCACTCCCAACCAGAGAAGAAAATTCCTATACTTGGAATTTTTCCTCGCCTTCAATTATCGTAATTTTTCAATTTATACATTTTTACATATTTAAATATTAACTGCTATATCATTATTATTATTTTTTTTTAATTCCGTGGGTAAGACATTGTATCCGTCCCTCCAGTCAGTTACCTGAGTACCGAGCCAGTACGTCGGCACCAACAGCAAAGTGACATTACTGTAATAATAAGAAGTTATGTGGTTGCACTAGAGATTATTGAAACTGGATGCGTGAAGTATTCTGGAAAGCCCAAGAACGTCGTATTTGTTTCCAAACGTCTCTTTTCTTATCCCAATTCTGCCTGTAGTCCTTGGAGTTGCTTGACATCTCGTACTACACTGCGGAGATGGACATCTTTCAGGTTCAGTTATCCTTCTCTCTCGTTTAGAGTCAAGTTCATCTTAGGATGAACGAATCAGTATTCGTTCTCGTAAAATCGTCCGAAAATTGTCCCCTGATCTTCTAGCTTTCAAGAACAAAACTTGTGTGAATGTATAGTGATTTTTGAGTTGATCCGCTCTTCGTAACCAAGGAGTCACATCTGTTGTCGCTGCAACGGTCCATATGTGATTGCTCAAAAATAATCTACCTAAGGATTCAAATTGTAGGCCTGAGGTGTGGACGAACTCGTTAACGGTGTAGTCTCCCTCCCCCTTTATTACGGGGATCATGCTGCCTAGCATGATTGATGCAAATAAAATTGATAGGAAAGCGTAATTCCTCGACTTCCTTTTCGTTTCTTGAATCGTCTGTTTTTCTTCAAGATTTCGAAGTGACTTGGTTTTGCCGAATAATGCCTCCAATTCCACTTTTAATTCTCCAAAACTATTTATCACTTTATGCTTCAGTTGCACAAATACTTTTCCAGTCAATTTATTTTTCATGCTAGTTTTGAGGAGTGTAGAATGTAACTCAGGCTGCAATAAGTCCTTTGCACCCTCACACGACCCCAAAAACGGTATTAATTTATGGGCCTTCTCGCCATTAAATGAATGTACCAACTGAAGGCACCTTTCAGGTCTATGAGTCCCCTCCGGCCATGACCATCACTATTGACGGGTGGATTATTTACCCCAATTGCATCACGATTGCGAATCTCTGCCCAAGCCTTTCGTAATTCGTTTTCTAAACGCCTCCGCTCCTGAGCTTCTTCTCTCAATCTCTCCTGCGCATTGTCCAATATCTTCAACATCTCTTCCGCTCGTTGATCCGTTCCATTACCCTGCAAAATCCCATGAGTGTCCAGATTTTGAATCCCCGAAACATCCGGCTCTGGCATTATCGACTAAAATATGTACTCAATAATGAGCTGCATTGGAAATCAGCCCCGAGTCCAGTGTGTTCTCGGTTTTTATCCAAAACCGTGGCACACTTGCCTTGATTCGTCTTTGTATTCGTATTGGAAAACGGCTTCGTTTTGTAATACGATGCTGATTCGGTAAATACCTAATTTCTTCATAATTATTGGATTACTTCATATTTATATTATGGAATCTTCTAGAATACAACAACTGTTCTATGACATTAAAGGGCATCGAGGAGGTGATCATAACCATTCAACAAATGACTGAAGGAAAAATTGAAGAAAGGCTGAAGGCGACACGGAAAGCTTTTGAGGTATCAAGACCTTGGTCAATGCAATCATCGGTAGTCCATACGGACATTGCTAAATTACTTCGCAATTTCAACGTAATGCTAAAATCATGTTTGGTGACTTTTCATGATGGATTTTTCATCATGAAAATCGAAATTCAGGGCTTAAACAGCGGCATTTACAATCAAAATGGAATTATATTGTATGCTTAAACAACAAATTTTTTACGCTCAAATCAATTTTTTTTGTGGCGGTTAAGTGCAGGTAGCGAAATAAAGACTAATGGTTGAAATAATAAAGTCGTTGGATTTGGTACGGGAGATGTATTTACATCGAATTTCGAAATCGGACTGAATATTTTGGTCGGGTGCCTGAGGACTAAATACTTTTTGTTTGGCTCGAACGTAACAATACAGAACATTCAAGACGCGTTATATGAATTTCGGAATAATAATTGATTGTGAAAAAAAAAGAAAACAGAACGAGACTAAAAGAAAAATCAATAATGTCGATTGGCAGTAACAGCTGGTATAGTTTAGTGAAATCCGACGCGCTTTGGACGAGACGTGTGGTCCGATGATGTCCACGTGAATGTGTTCAAAGCGCCGCGTGCGTCCTGGAAAATTTTGAATCGAGGATGAGACATGACGAGATACCTTGTTTCATTGCTATGCTAGGCATGCGCAGACCCGCAGTCGACAGTCTCGGTTGATGCTGGGCCAGCCGTGGAGTTGTGTCATCAGTCTCGTTGACGCCCGTGCTCCAGGATGGCTGACGATGTGGAGAGCGTCGAAGATTCTCTTCCCCAACGGTGCAGGAATGAAAGAACGAATCAGATTGCCACTCAGGTCACAGTAGATTGGTGTGGCGCAGTCTGGGATGTTGACTGGTCGCAGGGTGAGAACGTCGTGATGTTGACCCTGAAGGCCTTGTTGGAGTTCCTCGTCAGCGGCTTGAGCTTCGACAAGCTTATTCGTAGAGACTGCTGCAGAGATCTCGTCAATACGAGAGAGAGCATCGGCGACAATGTTATCTTTGCCGGCCACGTATTGGATGTCGGTAGAAAACTGGCCAATGAAATCCAGGCGATGAAATTGTTGGCGTCGCTCTGTCGGGGTATTGAGCGAAAGCGTGACGCAGCGGCTTGTAATCAGTGAAGATCATGACATGCTGTGCCTCGAAGATGTAGCGAAACTTTTACACGGTACCGCGGATAGCGTGAATGTCTCGGTCGTAGGGGCAGTGTTTTCTCAACGCAGTTTCTGGCTGAAGAAAGCGAGTGGTTCCCAGAGCTGTTCTCGTCGTTGTTGGAGGACCGCTCCGTTGAAATGTCTGCGCGGTATTTCGAAGTCCAAACGTTATGAACGGAAATTCGAACAGGTTGAACGGTACGATGATGGCCGCTTTATTTACGTCGTTCATGGCCACCGGTATCTGATTGAAGACCTGCACGAGGTCGATACACTGAGAGAAAAACGATCGGTCCCTATCACTATTTTCTGAGTGTCAAGGTTTATTAGTATTGTGTTCAATTTTGTTGTGTAACGATCACAGTATTCTTTTATAGATCTCACGACTCGATTTTCAGAATCAAAACCAACTGAAAATTTCATGTAACTGGCACAAAACTATGTAGAGTGAAGAATAAATCAACTCGAAGCGGGAATATAACACTAGTATAGAATGCAATCAATACTTTTCCCAGCGAGTCATTGGGATGCAATATATTTAGTCATCGCAATCAAAATTATGTTGTCACCAGGACTCACTGAGTGGTGGTCAGCCCTTCGTGACTCGTATAGCGGGGCGTATAGCATGTCCCAGGCATTTTCTCAATAATTTTCTTCAATNTGGTCAGCCCTTCGTGACTCGTATAGCGGGGCGTATAGCATGTCCCAGGCATTTTCTCAATAATTTTTTTCAATCTTTTATCATATACAAACAAAAGTTTTGGGTGAATAGCATTAATCGAACATTCAACTACACTACTAAAATTCGGGTCTTATTTTAAGATCCAAATGTCTCGATTTTTTAGTCCTTAAA
>NW_021681503.1:11836-13326 GCF_001412515.2 Diachasma alloeum
GCATTGGAGGGACAAGACTCAGAGGAATGGCTGGAGGCAATGGCATCAGAAATGAAATCCATCATCAGGAATGATACTTGGAACTTAGTCTATCGGCCAGCAAAAGCAAAAATTGTAGGAAGTCGTAGTGTCCTGAGAAACAAATACAATACTGATGGAACTTTGAAGAAAAGGAAGGCGAGAATTGTAGTAAGGGGTTTCACTCAACGTCCCGGCATAGACTACAACGAGATCTTCGGTCCAGTGGCACGACAAAATTCCAAACGAATGATCACGTCAATTGCAGCACATTATGAACTGGAAATAAAACAATTCGACGTGACTACTGCATATTTGAATGGGATTTTACATGACAAGATTTCCATGGAAGTACCAGAGTGCTCAGAAAAAATCATGAAGAAAATTCTCAGAACAGAACCTGAAGGGAGTGAAATACATAGAAAAACGAGAATTATGCTTCAGAAATTCCAAAAAGTGGATCAAGTTTCTGAGATGAAGAAGGCCCTGTATGGATCACGTCAGGCTGGGAGGAATTGGTACGAGACATTATGTCAAGAATTGAATCGTTTTGGACTAACTCAATCGAAGAATGACCCTCGTGTATTCTATTTGGGACGAGGGGAAGAAATATTCATTGTTGCCATTTATGTAGACGACATTCTGGTCGTATCGAAACATGAGAAAATGATCAAAAATTTTGAGAGACAGTTATCAGGAGTTTTCGAATTCAAGAATCTCGGAAACGTGAAATATTGCTTGGGGATCGGATTTTCACAATCGAACAAAACACATCGACGTGAAACATCATGCTGTGAGGGACATCGTCAGCAGCACTGGTCCAAAGTTGGAATATGTATCTACGAACGAGATGGGGGCTGATATTCTGACCAAGGTACTGGCGAGACCTAAGCATCAGCAATGTCTCGAGATTCTGGGAATTTCATTAAATTAAAAATTGAAATAATCCACATATCGAGGGGAAGTGTTGAAGAGAGCGAATTGAGCGATAGGTGGATGTTTGGTTGTCAAGGGGTTGTTGATTGGGCTTATTGATTGATATTCGTTCATCGAACGTTGAAGTACTGACATGTACACTGATTAAAATACATTTGTTATTTGAATCTTCATTTACCTTTCCTTAATTAATACTAATTACGTCAAGATAAACCATTAATTTTGACCCGTCCATTTGACCCTTGTGACCCTTAGATGTTGAACCGTAGATTTAGACCTTTAGAGTTTGACCCTGTATTTTGACCGTTAGTTTTTTACCTTTGTGACCCTTAAATTTTGAACCATGGATTTTAACCCTTGTGACCCTTCAATTTTGAACCTTACATTTTGACTCTTGTATTCAGATGCTTACGTTTTGACCCTTGTAACCTTCACAATCGAAACCTTGGATTTTGACCTTTATATTCAAGCCCTTCTACTTTGACGCTCATGACCCTTAGAATTTCGCCCTTGTGATCCTTAAATTTGAAACCTTA
>NW_021681503.1:14071-16336 GCF_001412515.2 Diachasma alloeum
GTAACAAAATTTGTAAACCCAAATTTGAATCCTTCAGATAATTCCAGGGATAGGAATTTTAGCTACCTAGATTTCTGTAAAATCACGCTCATGTTTTTGTAAACCGAGTAGTTATACAAAATATATTTAAATTCAAATTTGATTCTCATTACAACTCCAAATGTCTTGATTAGAAATTTGTCTCAACTCAAGCCCTATCCCTAAATCAAGCCCTTTTTCCCTTATATTTTAAACAAAGGTAAGAGTATACAACTTCGCGTCGTCCAATAATTATAAAATTCAATAATTTTAGCTTTGATTTTAATGTGACAATTAAAACATGTCCATTCGACGCTAAAATCCTTCTCTGGACATAACATCAGATAAACCGGGCATATAGGGAATAATAAATAATAAATACTTCCGTAAGGAATAATAAATTTCCATGTTTCAGATATTTCTCGGTCATTTGAACCTAATTTTTCGGAACATCGTTTTGGTCTGTTTGAAAAGAATTAGGAGATTTTTTAAAAATTTTAGTCCCGTGATCGTATCTAAGCATGAATATTTATTAATCCCTCAAAAAACGGGAATACGCTGTTTTCGTAAAAAAAACTCAATTCCCTCTGTGTAAACCAAAAAATATGTCTGAAAAAGTTACATCGAAATGAGTCACTCATCTGAAACTTGGAGATTTTCTACTCCCAAAGGAATAGTTTATACAATCTTTTGGCTCAATTTGGACAAATCCCCGAATTGACTGTCAGTTTTGAGATTTGACAGCAAACAATTTNGGAACATCGTTTTGGTCTGTTTGAAAAGAATTAGGAGATTTTTTTTAAATTTTAGTCCAATTATCGTATCTAAGCATGAATATTTATTAATCCCTTAAAAAACGGGAATACGCTGTTTTCGTAAAAAAAACTCTCAATTCCCTCTGTGTAAACCAAAAAATATGTCTGAAAAAGTTACATCGAAATGAGTCACTCATCTGAAACTTGGAGATTTTCTACTCCCAAAGGAATAGTTTATACAATCTTTTGGCTCAATTTGGACAAATCTCCGAATTGACTGTCAGTTTTGAGATTTGACAGCAAACAATTTTTCTTGAAAAGTTACGCTCAGATGATTCAGAACCATCAGTAACGTGAAGATTTACTCTTCTCCAAGGGGATGTTTATACAACCTTTTGGCTCAAAGTTTCGAAAAATTGATAAATGACGGCTAAGAAAATAAAAAAATTGATTTGTAAAATTGGGCTCAGATGACTCAGAATCATCCAAAACGTGGAGATTTCATATTCCTTGAGAAAGTGTTTATACGACCTTTTGGACCGAATTCAAAAATTTTTGAATTCCTTGTATAAAAAATCAAAAATTTTGTTTCAAAAAGATGAGCTCAAATGACCCAGAATCACCTGAAACATGGAGATTTCAAATTCCCTGGGAAAGTGTTTATGCGATCTTTTGNTGAGAAAGTGTTTATACGACCTTTTGGACCGAAGTCAAAAATTTTTGAATTCCTTGTATAAAAAATCAAAAATTTTGTTTCAAAAAGATGAGCTCAAATCACCCAGAATCACCTGAAACATGAAGATTTTAAATTCCCTGGGAAAGTGTTTATGCGATCTTTTGGCCCAGATTTTCAAAAAATATTAAATTCAAATTTTCGGGAAAATCAAAATAAATTTTTATACGACCTTTTGGCACAACTCACGCGATATAAGAGTTAAAATCCAAGTTTCAGAATTTACAAACCTAAGAGTCATAAGGTCACAATACAAGAGTCTGAATAGCAAAGACAAAATCGAATGGTCAAAATATAAGAGTCGCATGGGTCAAAATTTAAGGGTCATCAGAGTCAAACGACAATTGTCGGAATGAAAGGGTCAAATTTTAAGGCTCCAAATTTGAAGCTCATAAGTGTCAAATTCTGAGGGTCATGAGGATCAAAGTACAAGGGCTTGAATATAAGGGTCAAAATCCAAGGTTTCAATTTTAAGAATCACAAGGGTCAAAATTTAAGGGTCGTAAGATTCACATGAGAATTGTCTGAATACGAGGATCAAATTATAAAGTTTCAAATGGAAGGGTCACACGGCTCAAATTCTAAGAGTAATAAGGATCAAATACAGTGGTCTGAATATCGAAGTCAAAATCATAAGTTCAAAATTTAAGGGTGGCAAGGGTCAAAATCTAAGGACCATAAGTCTCAAAATACAAGGGTCTGAATATCAAAGTAAAAATCGAAAGTTCAAAATTTTAGGGTCGCAAGGGTCAAAATTCA
>NW_021681503.1:16702-20500 GCF_001412515.2 Diachasma alloeum
CAAGGGTCAATATTTAAGGGTCATAAGAGTCAAATGACAATCTTCTGACTATAAGGGTTAAGTTTTAAGGTTTCAAATTTAAGGGTCGCAAGAGTCAAATTTTAGGGACAGAGGGGTCAAATTCGAAGGGTCATGAGGGTCAAAATAATATAATGATCAAAATCCAAGGTTTCGATTGAAAGGGTCAGAAGGGTCAAAATCTAAGGTTCGGAATTTATGGGTCACAATGGTCAAAATCTGAGGGTCATAGTCCCCCTCCGCCCCATCGCTTCAAAAAGAACAAAAAATATCAATAATAATCATCATTATTATTTGGCTCTAACCCCTTTCGTCCCTTGCCCCACAACCCACTGCCCCTAAAATTAGAAAACAATAATTGATATCATTATTTGGCTCTATAACCCTATCGCCCCCTCCCCTTCCGCCCCTGCGCACTAAAAAGGAAAAAAAGAATCAATAATTATTATAATTATTATTTTTCTCTACAACCCCTTCGCGNATCCCTTCCGCCCCTTGCCCCACACCACACTACCCCTAAAATCAGAAAACAATAATTGATATCATTATTTGGCTCTATAACCCTTTCGCCCTCTCCCCCTCTGCCCATGCGCACCAAAAAGGAAAAAAAGAATCAATAATAATTATCATTATTATTTTTCTGTACAACCCCTTTGCCCCCTCCCCCTCCGCCCATGCCCTTCAAAAAGGAAAAAAGAATCAATAATAATTATCATTATTATTTGGCTTTAACCCCTTTCGCCTCCCTCCCCCCACACCCACCCTCCCGAAAATGAGAAAACAATAACTAAAATATCATTACTATTTGACTCTAACCCCTCCCCCACACCCCTTCACCGCGGAAATGAAAAAACAATAATTAATATCATTATTTGGCTCTATAACCCTTTCGCGTCCTCCCCCTCTACCCCTCCGCACCAAAAAAGAAAAAAATACATCAATAATAATTATCGTTATTATTTTGCACTACATCCCCTTCGCCCCCTCCCCCACCGACACGCAGTTCCAAAAAGGGGGTTAAGCCCCTTGTCAGACCGATGAACGATCTTAAATTGCGTAAGATCTCATGTTAAGATCGCAAATCGATCTTATTTTAAGCCTATTTATCGGTCTTATGATCTGAGATCTTAGTTTCAGACCGGCCGTAAGACCGGACTTTTTGCAGTGTAAATGGATAGGTTGTAAAAATATTATTTTTAGTGATAGTGACTACTGTCTTTACATGTAAAGTGCTGACATACGAGAGTACTTGATACCTCACGAGTATAGTTCCCACAAAAATGGTAAAATCAGTAACCAGAGATATAATTCGTTGGTAACTAGCACAACAACGAGTTCACATCTCCAAAATAGTGAAAGATCCTTGGACGTATTGTCAAGGTCTTATTTCACAACACTTTTTAGTTATAAACGATACATTTTTCTCTCAGTGTAGATGAAAGGATGATCTTCCCAGCAAGACTTCCAGTAAAGTCTTCCAGAACGCGAACAGGCTATCGATCCGGTATTGTTCGTGTGTTCAGTTGTTAGTAATCCCCACAAGGTCGCCATTCGCCCGACTTTTTTGGTAGCACGTGAAGCGAAGATAACCAGAGACTCTTCGAACATTGAGTGATTCCCGTTTGCATGATTTTGTCGAACTCCGCTTTAGTGATTTAAAGTTTGTGTGGGGGGCGAGACGTCGTGCCTTGCTGAATACGAGCGGTCCAGGTATAGTGGCGATATGGTGCAGCCTCGCATGTTTGGCTGGCAGGCATATTTCTTCGGGCTCCGTCAGATTGGAAAACTCTGCGAGGAGATCCGGCCATGAAGGATCGACAGGCGTCACCTTGATTTCCGAGACGATACTCGATAGCAACACTTTACATGAGGTCGTCAATCCAGTTATCGCATCGATAAGGCAACCGTTCTTTAGGTCAAATAAAATGCAAAAATGCGCCAAAAATTCAGGACTGATAATTGGTTTAGTCGTGTCCGCCAATACGAAGCGCCATGTGAAATCCCTTCTTAGGCCAAGCTTGAACGATAGCATTATGCAGCCGTACGTGTTGATTGTCGAGCCGTTGGCTGTAATAAGCGTATAGTTGACTCGTTCCCTTGCACCAGGAGCCAGAGACTTCGGGAACGTGCAGAGGTCAGCGCCAGTGTCCACCAGATATGGGACTCTGGTGGCGCGATTTGTTACGAAGAGGCGATTTGATTGGAATGAGGGAACGTTAACCGCTGCTAACGATCCGTTGGGGCGTTTCCCTGTAGCGAGCAAGGCGACCTGCAATGTTTGATCCTATCGCCGAATTTTTCATGATACCAGCACGCATTGTTGTCGAGTACTGGCGAGGTTGCTCGAAAGCGAGGGCGACATTGAAAGTGAGAGCGAGAGTGTGCGACGCTTGCCTCTTCATAATAGATGCTAGCTTACTGATCATAGCTTCAAGGCGAGAAAACTGCACCTGGAGGGCGGAGGTCGTTGGCTCCTGGACGGCGTTGATGTGCACTGTCGGCACATGCCGACAGCGTCCATCGCTTCGCCTCGCGAAGCGATGCACGCATGTCTCGCAAGCGAGACATGCCTCACTTCGCTCGGTAGAATCGCGGATTCTGGGCCCTATGACATAAAATAGTATATGAAACTCGTGCGTTATGGTGTTTTGTGACTCGTGGGGTTGTAAAAATCGCCTTCGGCTCGTTTTACAACTTCCCACGAGCCAAAAAACCCATTACGCACTTGTTGCGTAATATACTATTATCATGGTAGGTTCGAGAATTATCCAGAAATTTCGTGAGAGACAAGGATAGCTTGATATTTGTCTCGAACCTAACGGGTAACGTGGTCAATTTGTACTGAGAATAAAAATGAAAGTTATCTCACCCTTTTCTCTTGGTAACGTCGGAAACTGAAGAAAACTCGATGATTGGGCGCCAGTTGTTCATTGTCGCGACGGAAACAATAAACCGAAATTATGTCGAAGCGGAAAAATACAACGAAAATAAAAAAGATCCATGAAAAAAAATGAAAAAAAAGCCAACGGAAAGGTGACAGGATGTTCGCACTGCTCAAGGGGTCGTTGGTGAAAAGAGAGATAGTTTGAGGTGGAAACAGATCACTGGGCTCTTATCTGACAAGAAATGCACGAAAAACCAATGGTTAATGCTGAAATGCAAAAGTCTATATTGTCTCCAAATTTTACAGAGAAAAAGCATCCGCAAATCACAAAAGAAATAGAAAGGAACGATTTTTGTACTGAGAGTAAGAGGGACAAAAATCAAAATAATATTTATCAAAAAAAAATGATATATCACAATAATTATTGAACATTGTACGCAGAGAGACGCATAAAAATATGAGAAAGCAACATAATACTTCTTTACTAATATCACAAAAAAATATATAACTCGAAAGAAAAATCATTATATTTAAACAACTTGAAGCTAAAAGTAAACAATAAGGAAAGACTCAACGCGAGTAGACGACAATTATCGTCCTATCCTAATCCTCAATAATTTGGCGGCAGTCAGCAATGTTATGTCCAGAGAAGGATTTTAGCGTCGAATGGACATGTTTTAATTGTCACATTAAAATCAAAGCTAAAATTATTGAATTTTATAATTATTGGACGACGCAAAGTTCACTCTTACCTTTGTTTAAAATATAAGGGAAAAAGGGCTTGACTTAGGGATAGGGCTTGAGTTGAGACAAATTTCTAATCAAGACATTTGGAGTTGTAATGAGAATCAAATTTGAATTTAAATATATTTTGTATAACTGCTTGGTTTACAAAA
>NW_021681503.1:20511-84127 GCF_001412515.2 Diachasma alloeum
TGGTACTCACAATTCGGTCTGTTATTTATAAATTATTCGATGTACTTGTAGATCCTTGGGTAAATCCGTAATTTCCTCACCAGCAATTAGTCGCGCTAAAGGCTATTATGGATACTTTCACGGAAACACTTTCTTCTACTCGTTGATATTTTAATGAATTTTTGGCAGTTGAAGTTGAAGATTTTTAAGGGTTTGGTTGAGACTGTCCACAACGCGTTACAATAAACGAATTCCTTATTTGCAAGAAAAGTCACCTCTCGGTTAAAGAAATTTTATTCCCGGATTTCAATTGTTCGTAACTTACTATTAATTCAGTACTATCCCGTGTAGTCGAAGGAAGGATTGAAAAACCGGACCGATTAAATGAACTATTTCCACCAGAATTGTTACTGCTCCGTCGCTGCTTCAAGACTGGTTAATTTTGATTTTTCTGACATTTTTATATGAATTTTGGGGTCACTTGTCACATGGGCTCCAACGAGTCCATTTTTAATTGGTGGAAAATATCGTATGACTTTTCCCACTCTTTTGATTTTCATGGGGAAGTAGTTCATTCGGTTTTTGGGGTCTTAATTAATCGGTTTGCAATCGTTCCTTTGCGCACGAATCTTAGTATTGGGTAATTGGGGCGTGCTGAGTGCGCCATTTGATCACTTTTGAACTCGATTCCAATGTCTTTGGAATTTTTAATCGAGTTCAAGTGCTGAAATGTACTCAATTTAACTTACAATTGTGGGTTTGGTTCTTAATTACATGTAGCTTATAGTTATGATCCTATATAAAATTTATTCTAGTCTTAAATTTCTAGTATAAAATTTTTTGGACATTACAGCAAAAAAAAAATTATCCCAAAAATCACGAAATAAACCTCGGATAATAGGACGGACAAAATAATGGCATTGAAAGAAAACCCGAAATCCCTAACGCAAAGCAAACGTAGGTTGTGAACGAAAAGAAAATCATAAAACCCCGCAGCATAATTCCGAAGAAAAGTGCGGGCTTGCTCGACGAGAGCATAATGCTAGCACGTGGTGGCTAGAACGCCGGACGCGGCAAATATCTCCACGGATGCGCGACCTTGAGGCGAAACTCGCATGAGCTATCCCTAACTGAGGCATAACATGACGCATATCCGTGACATGACGCTTAAGAAACATGACAATAAACCCTACAAAAATGTCAGGGCTCATACCAACTAATGGACACCCGTAAAACTTGATTAATTGGCACGGTTTGACGATGTGCATTCGCAAGGCCAAAAGGCGTAGAGCTCGAAGTGATCGAGTCAACGGTAAACGCAAGAAATGTTGAAAATACCGAAAATTTCACGGCTTTTATATCCTAAAATCTCGACGCGGAACTCACGACGTATTCACTCGATTTCACAACATCAAAAATTCGCAGCGAGTGCGAGAAAGAGGGCCGAAAATCACCAGCGGGAGAGAGATAGGCGAAAAATCCACCATCCCGTGGAGAAGCGCCAAGGCGCACAAGGCGAAAAATGCAGAAATGAGGCGTTGTTTTAGCTCTACTGCACAAAGCAAGATCTCAAAATTAATAAAACATGATCCTAGAAACCCCCAGATCAGAAGGGAACGCGGCATTAACCCGAAGGCATGTGAATTCCACCACCGACAAGATGCGTGAAACTCACCTGCGAAACACACGCGATACCCTCTGTTCGGCACTGCGGCAAGTTCTCAAAATCTTTCCAAACGTTCTCCCAGCACTCCAAATGTCCTTTCACCTGTCTCCATTCACTTTGTCCCCTTAATTAGTTTTTTCTAAATCACTCCTAATGCTGAATATTATTCACACAAAGCACTGAATTCAGCTGTGCACCACATGCTGTTATACTTCAGAACAAGAATCGATACTATCGTTCAATGGCGGCTCGGCGCCCCGAGATGGACGGGGACGGAACGCCACGTACGTCAAAATTTTGCAATCATAAGGTCCATAACTGAGATTTCTACATGCGGTAATTCGAATTTCACTAGTCCGAAACGGAATGAACTGACACACAAAATTAATCCAAATGGATTTAGAGCAGATGTCATCTCGAATTAATTATCTTTAACGATATTCTCTTCTTCGAGGATGTATTCTCGGGATCACGGGACAAAATGAAAGAACTAACGAAAAAATCAAACAACTACTTAATGACACTAACAATAATTGATTATATTTTGGAAATCAAATCGACCTTGGCAATTCACGCGAGAGTAACGGTCAAGATTGATCGCGTAACCTTTCACAGAAACCCAAAACTAACCCATTTTATTCCCCAATACTCCACTAAATGAATGGCACTTTTTCAACTGCATCTGCACATTTTCCCAAAGATTCGAAAAGAAAAACCGTAACAGATGATCGCGCACCGCGGTAATATTTCGGCCTAAGCCACGAAAATCCAGTCGGTCTCCCCTAGTTAAAGTGTCGAAATCCGAAAACAATAAAAATGGTGCAAAATTGCAAATGTGACTAGAACGATACTAACTAAAACCAGATTCTCATCGCTAAATAGCTTGTGGCTTAAACGCGAAAAAAAATTCAAAATTTGATAAGTATCGCGGAAACCCTCGCATCAAATTAATAAAAAAAATGTGACTTTAGTCATTTAAATGAGTAGCTCGACTAGGTCATATTCTCTGCGTACTCACAGGTATCCGGTAATAGTCGATTGATCCAGCGTTGGCATAAAGGATTTCCCCAGAATCCCTTACAAACGATACAGAACATTCGAAATGCGTTATATGAATTTCGAAATTATAATTGATTGTGGCTCGCGACACATTTTTTTCTATTCTTATTTTAGTCAGTCTTTCGGTAACGACAAGCAGTAGGGATAGGTAGGATTTGCATACCTTATTTAGTTAGGAATTTTTTAGTTGGTTAGGGGTTGAATGATTGTAATTCATTCAAATTATATAAATAAGCTAAAGTTAAATTGTGCTAAGTATTAATTGGAGAATGATTATTGTGATAACGAGATAAATAATTAAGGATGAAATTAAATTTCATTTTTTAGGTCAGAAACAACAAATGACAGATATATATCGTTTGGTGGTGATGAGTTGTGTTTTAATATATTAGGTGTATGACTTAATTTTTACAGATTTTTTCTTCGAGCTTAAAATTATACTTAAAATAGAAATATTTTCGCGGTCTTTTGTGGTTTTGAAAGTATCGGACAAAAGGTTTCAGAATTCCGAACGACAAGTCTACGTGAGTTACATAACCTCTCAGAATTGCAGAGTTTACGATGGCAACTGATAAACAGCACATTCGGCAATGCATTTTATACGAATTCCAACAAGGAAACAATGCTTCCAAAGCACTGGAATCAGTAGGTAGTGTTCTTGGTGCCGACGTTGTGTCTTATGAAATATGTGATTATTGGTACAAACGTTTTAGAAGTGCTGTTTTCGATCTTAGTGACCAGCCTCGCGCTGAACAGCCTTGAAAGTTTGAAGATACGGAATTACAAGCTTTACTGGATAAAGACCCAATGCAAACGCAACAAGAGCCTGCAGCTCAGTTACGAGTCACCCAAACAGCTATTTCCGAGGGTTTGCACCAAATGGGAAAAATCTAAAAACTTGGAAGGTGGGTCCCACATGTGTTGACCGAACACAACCTAAGTCAACGTATGAACCTACGCACATTGGTCACCTAGTGTGGTGAGGCACATGCCTTTCACTGCTTGCCTGGCAATAAAAAAAGGACTTTCTATGGAAAATTGTGGCAGATGATGAAAAGTATGTTTTTTACGAGAATCCCAGATGTAAAAAGTCGTGGGTGGATCCCGGGCAACCCAGTAAATTGACGGCGAAACAGAACATCCGCTTAAAGAAGAGTCTTCTCTGTATCTGGTGGGACATGAAGGATGTGCTTTATTACGAACTCCTCGAAACTGGTCCGACGATAAATGCGGAAGGCTACAGCCGACAATTGAACAAACTGAACGATGAACTTGATCGGAAAAAACCATTTACTGGGCAAGGAAGCAGGCAAGTCATACTGCTGCATGATAATGCTCGACCTCACGTTGCTCGCGCGACTGAGAAGACCCTCTTGAACTTGGGGTGGGAAGTTCTCCCGCACGCGGGATATTCACCAGACTTGGCCCCATCCGACTATCACTTTTTTCGGTCAATGTAGCACACCTTAGTGGATAAACAAGTTCAAAATACAGGACGATGTGCGTAAATTCATTGATGACTTTATCGCCTCGCAGCCTGCCAGTTTCTTTCCCAACGGTATTTCTATGTTACCTGAGAGATGGTGCAAGGTCATAGAGAACGATGGACAATATTTTCGACATTAAATTCGTTGTTCTCAATTTTTTTTCTATTAAATAAATGTGCTTAAAAACTGTAAAAATTAAGTCATACACCCAATAGATGGAACGGTTTGTCATCTGGGTGAATGACATCTACTTTTAAATTTTGATTACGTGGCAATATTTATTCCGTCTTGTAATATTTATTTTTGATATTGTATTTTTGTTGAAGAGAATTGAGCGATAGGTGGATGTTTGGTTGTCAAGGGCTTCTTGATTGGGCTTATTGATTGATATTCAGTCATCGAACGTTAAAGTACTGACATGTACACTGATTAAAATACATTTGTTATTTGAATTTTCGTTTACCTTTCCTTAATTAATACTAATTACTTCAAGAGGTTATGGGCCCAGGTCACGGGGACAATAATTGAGGAATTGTAATGGAGGAATTGAAAGAACTGAAGTACGCACAGTAAGTTTCTGAGACTGAAGAAATGGCGTCGTACGGATCAGTGAAAATTGAGTTACTACAAAAGGAGAATTATGACATATGGAAAATCCAGGTAGAAGCATTACGCGTAAAATATGATGAATGGGGGTACGTGTCTGGAGAAATTGTGAAGCCTGAAGTGAGAGCTGACGATGCGGTATCACAGCAAAGGGCAACAGAATGGGAGAGAAATGATAAAAAAGCCAGGTCCGACATCATTCTGAATATCAGCCCGTAGGAAGTTAAATTAGTTAAGGGCTGTACAACATCGAAAATGATGTGAGACAAGCTGAATTGAATCTATCAGTCGAAGGGACTACAGAGGAAGTCAACATTATTGAAAAAGCAGTAATGAAACTGGAAGAAGGGGGCGATGTCTGAGATCACCTGAATAATTTCTTTGATGTCATCGATAAATTACAAGTGATGGAAATCGAGGTGGATAGAGAATTATTGGTGATAATGTTATTACAAAGTCTTCCACAGAGTTATGAAGTCTTTCGTTGTACAATGGAATCTCGAGATACACTACCTAAACCAGAGGATTTACGTGTGAAGATCATGGCAATCAATGATGGGAAGAAATGTGAGTCACAGAGTGCAACTCAGGATGCTATGTTAGCAAAAAAGAAATCCAACAAGAAGAATAAAAATCCAGGAGAGAAGAAGAAGTTTCCATATCGATGTCACCGTTGTCACAAGAAGGGACACATGGCTGTCAATTGTCCCGAGAAGGAGAAAAACTCGGATAAAGTCAATAATGCAGAAACAGAGAGTTTTTATGCTAGGAGTGAAGAATCGGTGGAGGAAACAGCATGGGGAGGAGTCTCGTTGGATAACAGGAGTGAGTGGTGTTTGGACAGTGGCTGCACCTCACACTTATGCAAGAATGAAGAAAATTTCATTGAATTAAATAAAAAGAATTGTGGAAAATTGAATCTAGCCAGCGATGTGTCGACGGAAATTGTTGGAAAGGGCACTGTGAAGCTGACATCTGAGTTGGATGGGAATATTAAAAATGTGAATCTGACAACCGTGGGATATGTTCCTGATTTGAGAATGAACTTATTATCAGTTGGGAAAATCACAGATCAGGGATTTAAAGGAATTTTTGATGATCATTCCGCCACAATTGTCAATAAGGATGTAAAGGTAATTCTCAAAGCTGAAAGATCAAATGANGAATTTTTGATGATCATTCCGCCACCATTGTCAATAAGGATGTAAAGGTAATTTTCAAAGCTGAAAGATCAAATGACCTATATTTGATCAAGGGGAAAACTGATGAATGTAATTCTGTTGAGAGTGCTCAAGCAAATGCATCCAGATTGAATACGAAGGAGATATGGCATAGGAGAATGGGCCACCTGAACTACAGGGATCTTCAAGAGGGTCACAGGAAAGAAAAAATAAAGGGACTTGAACTTGGAGGATCAAAAGAAGATCTGGACTGTAAAGTTTGCATTCAGGGGAAGATGACAAAATCTCCATCTCCAACGAGAGGAGGAAAATCATCTAAATTATTGGAGATTATTCATACAGACGTCTGGGGACCTGCGAGAGGTGAATCAAATGGGAAGGCTAAATACTTCGTAACTTTTATCGATGAGTACTCTGGATGGTGTGAGGTACGTCCGATAAAATCGAAGAGTGAAGCTTTTAACACTTTCAGAGAATACTGAACTCTCGCTAAGAATCAGACTGGAAAGAGAATAAAATATCTACAATCTGATAATGGCAAGGAGTATGTCAATAATGCTTTTGATGACTTCCTGAAGGAGAATGGGATTGGAAGAAGACTGACTGTGACGCATACACCGGAGCAGAATGGGCTGGCTGAGAGAAGAAATCGCACTTTAGTTGAAATGGCCAGGTGTATGCTGATCCAGTCGGGTTTATCATCATCATTCTGGGGTGAAGCCATCAATACTGCCAACTACACACGAAATCGATGTCCTTCGAGAGCATTGGATGGGAGAACTGCACATGAACTGTGGACTAGAAAAATACCAAACGTGTCCTACTTCCGTGAATTTGGTTGCAACGTCTACACTCGCAAGAGGGAGCAGAACCCTGGAAAATTTGATGCTCGATCTACAAAGGGGATCTTTGTTGGATACTCGGAGAAGTCCAAGGCATACAGAGTTACGATTCCTGAGGAGAGACGAATTGATGTGACGAGAGATGTGAAATTCGTGAACGAGTCTAGAATCAATTCGAGGATGAATCCAAAAACTATTGATGCTGCTGGGGGATCTAAGGAGAATCAAGAGGGAAGAGACGTTGAATTCAAGATGAATCCTGTTACAAGAGAAACTATTACCAGGGATGATGAAGAGCTCGATGACTGGTTTGATGCTGAAGAGGAAGAAAGTGACTATGAGGAAGAGATTCAACGTGATTCAGACCATGATGGTGGAGATCTGAATGGCAGAGTTGAACCTGGGAATCGTCATGTTGAACGTGGACCCGGCGTTGACGTTCAACAAAATCATGAGCCAGTTCTAGAGCTAGTTCCACAAATGAAGAGAGGAAGGGGAAGACCTGGTCAAATACTCACTGGACTCAGGGGACGACTGAGGCTGAATTATCATCTCGTGGAGGCTGCTGAAGAAGTTGGTGGAGAAGCAGATGAGATTGCAGGACTCGCAGAAATCCCACTGGAAGAGGTATTGAAGGGACAAGACTCAGAGGAATGGTTGGAGGCAATGGCATCAGAAATGAAATCCATCATCAGGAATGATACTTGGAACTTAGTCGATCGGCCAGCAAAAGCAAAAATTGTAGGAAGTCGTATTGTCCTGAGAAACAAATACAATGCTGATGGAACTTTGGAGAAGAGGAAGGCGAGAATTGTAGCAAGGGGTTTCACTCAACGTACCGGCATAGACTACAACAAGACCTCCGCTCCAGTGGCACGACAAAATTCCATACGAATGATCACGTCAATTGCAGCACAATATGAACTGGAAATAAAACAATTCGACGTGACTACTGCATATTTGAATAGGATTTTACATGAGAAGATTTGCATGGAAGTACCAGAATACTCAGAAAAAATCATGAAGAAAATTCTCAGAACAGAACCTGAAGGGAATGAAATACATAGAAAAATGAAAATTATGCTTCAGAAATTCCAAATAGGGGATCAAGTTTGTGAGATGAAGAAGGCCCTGTATGGACTACGTCAGGCTGGGAGGAGTTGGTACGAGACATTATGTCAAGAATTGAATCGTTTTGGACTAACTCAATCGAAGAATGACCCTTGTGTATTCTATTTGGGACGAGGGGAAGAAATATTCATTGTTGCCATTTATGTAGACGACATTCTGGTCGTATCGAAACATGAGAAAATGATCAAAAATTTTGAGAGACAGTTATCAGGAGTTTTCGAATTCAAGAATCTCGGAAACGTGAAATATTGCTTGGGGATCGAATTTTCAAGAAACCAAGGAGAAATAACCATGACTCAGAGGGGGTACTTGAATGACATTCTTGAGAAATTTGGAATGAAGGACTCCAAATCCGTAACTACTTCAGTTGAACTGGGAACGAGACTAACGAAATGTGAAGACAGTTCAGAGCTCGAAATATGGAAGGATCTACAATACAGAGAACTTGTGGGATCATTAATGTATCTCTCTGTGTGCACAAGGCCAGATATCAGTCACGCTGTGAGTTATCTCAGTCAATACAATTCCTGCTACGATCAAACACATTGGATTGCTGCAAAAAGGGTACTCAGATACTTGAATGGCACACGAGACGTTGGGTTGAAGTACAGAAAGACATCAGCACCATTGCTGGGGTACGTGGATGCTGACTGGGCGAACCACGTTAATAATCGGAAATCATACACTGGATTTGCATTTATTCTGGGAGGATGTACAATTTCCTGGGAGTCTAAAAAGCAAAGAACAGTTGCGTTATCGTCAACAGAGGCTGAATACACTGAACGAGGCTGCTAAGGAGGCTGTATATCTGCAGCGTTTTCTGGTCGAGTTGGGTTTTGAGAATCTTGCCAAAGAAAAATTGATGTGTGACAACAATGGGGCTCTGAAATTGGCTAAGAACCCTGTTTTTCACAATCGAACAAAACACATCGACGTGAAACATCATGCTGTGAGGGACATCGTCAGCAGCACTGGTCCAAAGTTGGAATATGTATCTACGAACGAGATGGGGGCTGATATTCTGACCAAGGTACTGGCGAGACCTAAGCATCAGCAATGTCTCGAGATCCTGGGAATTTCATTCCATTAAAAATTGAAATANGGGGACATCGTTAACAGCAGCACTGGTCCAAAGTTGCAATATGTATCCACGAACGAGATGGGGGCTGATATTCTGACCAAGGGATTGGCGAGACCTAAGCATCAGCAATGTCTCGAGATTCTGGGAATTTCATTAAATTAAAATTGAAATAATCCACATATCGAGGGGAAGTGTTGAAGAGAATTGAGCGATAGATGGATGTTTGGTTGTCAAGGGCTTATTGATTGGGCTTATTGATTGATATTCGTTCATCGAACGTTGAAGTACTGACATGTACACTGATTAAAACACATTTGTTATTTGAATTTTCGTTTACCTTTCCTTAATTAATATTAATTACTTCAAGAATTTTGTTGATTATTGTAGATAAACAAATTTGGCCCTGAAAAAAAGTGCTTTCCACACTCAAAATATTGACTGCCAGTTGTGGATTAATTATGTTAGTTAATGCTGCACTGATAGACTGATTTATTTATTCCAAACGAGATATGTTAACTGTCAACGATGGTAGAGTTGAATATGAACAAATGAATATTCGCTAATAGTTAACGAATGGTTGACTTGAAAGGTGAAAACAGAGGCCTCCTCAAATATACATTGATTAACTATTAACGACTGAACATTTGGTTAGAGCGAATAGACATCATCTACAATCAAATCCACCCGTTAACAATAACTAATCCTTTGTATCGTTAATATGACCGCAGAATGACTCATTGAAATAATTTTCTTTGTTAACTTCCCGACCCTAAGGGAGAAAGTTATTGTCATTACCCCAAAATCAAGATAGGAATTCTCATGATTTGTCGACGTTTTATGACCCTTAGAATAACCCTGTGTGTGTGCATGTGTTTTTTTTTATAACAAGTACCTAACAATTCCCTCTTCACGTGACTAAAATCATTGAAATCACACGGATTCATATCGGGAGAATATGGTGGGTGGAAAAGTTCTACCCAACCTTTACTGTCAATTAACTGCCGAACGATGCGTGCTTTATATGGTCTGGCATTGTCGTGTAGAATAAGGGGACTTGTTACGTGATGTTCTTGTGCCCATTTGGGAATATCGCCCTCCAAAAACGTCTTATAACGTTCAGATGTCATAGTTATATTTTCTGCATAAGTCGTCCAAAAAGTGATCCCTCTTATATCCATTGCTACTATCAGCAGTATCTTCCGTTCGTGAAGTTCTGCACGCTGTAATCTTGGCACTGACGTACCTGGTTCCACCCAAGATCGTGATTGATGTTTTTGAAGATGGGTATAAAATTCGACACAACTCTTATCTACACACAGGAGCCTAGAAAGTATATTTTTCTTATGACGATACCACGCTAAGTTGGTACGTGCAGCATCATATCGAAATTCTTTTTGATCGTCAGTTAAACTGTAAGGTATTCATGTTGCCAATTTATTGACCAGACCTAAATCTTCGGTTAGTACTCTTTACACAGTCGAATGAGGAATACCAAGTTGGGTGGAAAGATCGTTGACACTCACTCTAGATGACTGACGGAGAGCTTCTTCGATTCTATCTCTCGCTTTTAATCTATTCAATGACATTGGTTGAGGGACCCGCACCTCATCTCCAGTGGACGTTCGACTTCGTTTATAGGTATTGAGCCAGCGTTATATTGTTCGTTTATTTAATGCATTGCGACCAACACATTTCACTAATAACCCGTGCGCAACTCCTCCAGAGTAATCTAATAGGGCACAAAATTTCAGGAATATTCGTTGTTCCACTACACTCACAGATTTTTTCACTTCCTCCATCGTAAATTCTGCAACGTAATTAAAACGAAAAGTATACGACACTGCTATACTGAATGAGCAATATTATCATGTTACGATTTTTTTCGTCAGATGGCGCAATACCATGCCAGCTGAAAAGAAAAAGATGACACCAGAAAAGGGGTGATCTAATAGGTATTGACGTAATCACCGACGACAGTAAAGCTCGTCTTTTTTGCTTGGGACCTCCTATAATGGGCATAAGGCGCAATAAAGCAGATCTAACCCCAGATGCTTTGGTAGTCACATATTCCATTTCCTGCTTGGAGGTCAGTCGGCCGGCAATCATTACCTTCAAATACCAAATGAATGCGTGGGAGGTTAATTTGTAGTCGCCGACTTGCAGCGTGATCGTCTCAACAACTTTCCTGCTTGTTATCAACACAGCCTCGGTTTTTTGCTCCGCCAAGCTCAGACCAACTGTGTCCATCTAGCGGCGTACTCCACCAACGGTCATATCGAAGGCGAGTTCAATCTCCTACGATGACTATGGCCACATCATCCGCTAACGCCACGAGTTTCACATCTCGTGGCAGTGTCAGTTTCAGCAGGCCATCATACATGATTTTCTACAAAATAGAGCACAACACTGAGCCCTGAGGCACCCCNGATGACTATGGCCACATCATCCGCTAACGCCACGAGTTTCACATCTCGTGGCAGTGTCAGTTTCAGCAGGCCATCATACATGATTTTCTACAAAATAGAGCACAACACTGAGCCCTGAGGTACCCCCCCCCCCCCCCCCCCCAGTGACTCTGTACTCATTCGGGCTACACTCCGTGTCGTACTTGAGAACCCTTCCGGTGAAGTAGTCGTCCACTCATGTTCCGAGGATATTCAGGCTCGCCGAGCCTCTTGAGGGCCTCCATAATACAGTCCCATCTGGCTTAGTTGAAGGCATTCTTGATGTCTAGTGTCGCTCCTACGCAGTACTTCTTTGTGCCCCTGTACCATCTCGCCCCTGAGATCGTTTCTCTAGCAGTGTCAACGGCGAGGTTGACGGCATCAAGGGTGGATCGTCCTCTCCGAAAATCATATTGGTTACTGGCTAGCAGTGGCTCAACGGCTGCTTCGATTCTCTTATGAACGATACGCTCGAGGATCTTGCTAGCTGTGTCGAGCATGCAGAGGGGATGGTAGGATGAAGGTTCGTCTGGTGGTTTTTTCCCTTTCGGGAGCAACATCAGCCTCTGCTGCTTCCACTTTGCAGGGAAGGTGCCCGCGCTGAGACACTCATTGTACACGTCCAAGAATAGGCCTGGCAACGCGTGGAATGCGGTTTTGAGCGCAATGTTGAGAATCGCATCAAGACCAGGGGCCTTGGTATTCCCGACCCGACCACATGTCTCCATCAGCTCATCCTCAGTGATTGGTGGGACCACCAACTGTTTTCCTCGTTTGTTGGCACACTGGAGTTCCGGTTGTTGTGGAAACCACACCGTGACGATTCTTTCCAAGAGCTCAGGGCACGTTGGCGATGACATAGGCTGGCTGTTGATCCGCGTCATCACCACCTTCCACCATCTGCCCCATGGGTCACCTTCTACTTCAGCAATCAGCTTATTCCAGGAATGTGTCTTGCTGCACTTGATGGCCTTGCTGAGCTTACGTCGTGACTTCTTGTATCGCATCTCCAGCACCTCGAAGTTTGGCTTCTTTCGGCCACCCTTGGCCGATCTCCTTGCTGCGTAACACTCCCTGCGCAAATTGGCGATGGTATCGTTCTGCCAACATACCGGTGGCCGCGCAATTGGTGATGCGCTTTCTGGGCATGGTAGCATCGGAAGCTTCCGTGAGTCTCCTCATGATGTTGGTTGCCTTCTCAGTAGCATTTCTGCCACTGATTGGACGATCGTCTAGTGCCACTAGATAGGAGCTGGGATCGAAGGGGATCACTTTTCAGCTAATTGCGTTTGTCTTCTCCGGTGCTGGTCCATACCCCCGGGCGGTGGATACCACGCAGAGTATTGCGCGATGATCGCTCGCGATATCTATTCCGCTTACCTCCCATGAATAGTTTCCCCTTGCGAGGTTGCTGCTCACGAAGGTAAGGTCCACGATCGAGCTCGCTTCTCCCCTCATAAAAGTCGATTCGTTGCCAGTGTTGAGCAAGACAATATCCAAAGACGACATGGTTTCCAGGACGGCTTGTCCTTTAACGCTAATTTCTTTACTTCGCCAATAGACTGCCCAGGTATTGAAATCCCCGGCTATTGCCACAGGAACGTGCTGCTTCGCATCCTTGGTCAGTCGATCTAAGAAGTCGATGAACTCATCGGTTGAGAGGCTGAGTGGGGCATAGCAGCTGTAGAAAAATATTCCGCCAACCTTAGCCCTCACAAAGCCCCTCTCCGTACTACAGATGGCACTCTGGAATGGGAGCCTACTGTGTTATGCCTCGAAATTGCATAACTAAATTCCTCTGTTGATCCGGATAATATGAGGACACGAAAGTGGCACATAATATTCGGAGCAAACAGGGAATCAAGAAATATTAAATAACCGTCGAATACTACGTGCATTAAAACCACGTATACTCTTCGGCTGTACATAACTGGGGTACAGCGTCAGCACTTTGTGCCCTAACGGTTAGCCTTCGCGCGCGCCTGAGACGCCACCGGATGCTTCTAAGGTGCGCGGCAAGGAACAATGACCTGATGCAATCAAATGCACGAGGGAATAAAAACTTGTGAATTTGATGCCTGGGGTCCAGTTACTCGACGTCACTTTTGACAACTCCAGTAATACTATGTTCGCCTGATACCTTCAGTATCAGAACGAACTTTTAATTTATTATTCCTGTATTAAATAATCATCTCTAAATAAAAGTAATTATTCCGATTGATTCGCATTTCCCCTATCAATTGAACCTTTCCGTTCGGGTCCATTACATTTTGGTGGCAGCGGTATTTTGGGGAAGACAGAGGCCTGATCAACCACTGTCTGAACACGCACTGATAAGCAGCGAAGTTATTGCTTAGAGTAAACTGGACCGTACGTACAACCCTTTCATCGAGGGAGCGTGAAGATTACCCTTGAGGTAAACTGGCAGAAGATTCTTCGTGCTTTCGCCAGGAGGGCGAGAGGGATACCATTCCAAAGTAGACCGGAAACAGCCTACCCTACGTACTTTTGCTGTACCAGGAGGGATAGCCAGGGTTTCTCATTTGTTAAGAAATCGTGAGTTTAACTAAAGAATTGATAACTGTTTTTGGTTATGTCATATTTGTCTAGGTAGAGCGTCAATCAACAAGTGATATCCGAATTTGAGTCTTACTCCTTATCGGGGCCAGAGGTGAGAAGAAATCTTTTTGGCTCCGGGGCTAGAAATATTGATTTGCAGCATCATTATAGCCTGTCGCGCCATTCGAGTATGTGAGCTCAGGATAACACTCAACGGAATAACACTCATCAGGTTGAGGTTAACGTTCATCGGGAGATGGATTGCGATAATTTACTCGAGGAATTACCCGCGGATAGGGCGGTTCCGCAGGGTAGCAGTACATGTCAAGGTAACGAAACGGAGAGCCGACGGAAAAATGTCACTTGGAACGCAACCCGGGGGACATAGGATGACCCAGACGAAATTCGGGAGATTTCTGAGAGTGAGGCAGAGGGCGCTGAATCGGAGCACCCTCCCATTCCAGATGTTTTCTTCCGTCCGGGTAATTTAATTAATTTTTTACCTAAAAAGAAGAGGCAGACAATGAACAAATTGAACCTTTTGGAGGAAAAAATACGGGGCCTAGAGGCTCAGAAGTGCAACCCCCAGGGGGAAATCAGTATGGAGAAGACGGGCGAACTCAGAAATACGTCGTCGTGAACTTGCGGAGTTTGACAGGCATGGAATGAGGGGGCTCCTGGAGGATGCTTTAGAGCAACAAACGCCGATAGTTAGTGGCAGAGGAGATCTCTTGGATTTAAAGGGGGCTCTCCAGTTGATACGCACCTTTAACGGAGACGGTCCTGGTAAGCTAGATTGTTTCCTGGATTCGGTTGCTAGTGCAAGGAGGTTACTTGATCCAGGATTAGAAATGGCACTGCTTGATGGAATCAAAGGCAGTAAACTGGAAAGGAATGCCCACAAACAACTGAAGCGTCGCACCGTTCAGTCATTCCAGCAACTGCAGGATGAGTTGGAGTCATTCTTTAGTAAGATGAAAAATATCATTGGTCTGTTTGTGGAATTTACTAAATTGCAGCAAAGAGAAAATGAGGACGTTGTGAAATATGTGCGTCGCACGAAGGAGATTTCGGGTGATTGCTTAAATGGGCTCCTGGATATGCACCTTGATCTCTCACAGGCGGAGAAACGAGGGGGGAGTCGGATTCTAGAGACGATGTCAAAGTTACTGTTTCAGCAGGGACTGCTGGGGCAACTGCAAATTCTTGTTCGGGCCAATAATTATAAAACTCTGCATGATGCTTGCACTGGAGCCGTGAATCTCGAAAAAATAATTTCAGGTAACAATAGAGGCAAGAGTAGGGGTAGTCAAGGCCAGAACCGATGTTCCACGGGAGGGGCAAGAGTTTCTTCGGCTCGTCAGTCTACAGGAAATTTTTTTGGTTGTGGACAATTAGATCATCTCGCAAAAGATTGCAAAAATTCGCAACATGGCCGAAAATCGTTGCCTGTCGCAATGGAACGCCGTAGTATGAACGCTTTCGGTTCTGTTTGTTCATTTTGCCGATATGCGGGTCACGATTACGCTGACTGCCCTAAGTTGAAAAAGAAATTCGGGCTTTCAGAGTCAGCAAAAATTGATCCCGCTGTAGGTAAATTGCATCCAGGTATGAATAAACCGTAAAATAATCTCGATTTACCGATGGTAATCCTACAGTTTTTTTTTCTTTATATATTCCGGCCCTTTCTGCTCTCTGATTGGCTAATCGGCCCTATCCAACCCTATGCATGCGGCTGTGGATTCTACACTGCACCGCATTCGCACTCCTATAGAACATAGGAGTAGCATGGGAAACCACAGAAAACCCATGCCGGTACAGGCGGTCACTATATTAGCGACCTCCCGCTCGCCGGAGCCTCCGGTTGAAAAACTCGGTTCCACGGGGAATCGAACTCACAACCTTTCGCCCACTACGCTCGCACCTAGCCGCTTCGGCCACCGACGTCGGTCCCTGGAGAGTTTACCGACGCAAAAAGTCGTTATGATGATGGGAAAAGCGGAGAGATGCGAGACCAAGGATCGCATAAAATTACTGCATGAGAATTTATGAATTGGGCATCTGAACAAGGAGGAGAGCGACTCGCTTCTGGAGATTCTGGAGGAATTTAACCTTGTCGTTCAGTTACCGGGGGATTCTCCAGGAGTTACCGATCATCTGGAGCATGAGATACCGGTGAAACCGGGTACAGCGCCAATCAGCGTCCGGCCGCATCGATTACCTGAGTCACAGACCGGGGAGGTTGACCGCCAGGTCAAGGAAATGCTGAATAATGGGGTGATACGTCCAAGGAAAAGTCAGTGGAAAGCACCTCTGCTTGTTGTCCCAAAGAAAGCGAATGCATTGGGCAAGACGAAATTCCGTGTGGTGGTAGATTTCCGTCGCCTTAATGAGGTTGCCGTTGGCGACTCATTCCCCTTGCCCAACATCTTCGACATTTTGGACCGATTGGGGAACGCCAAATATTTCTCAACCCTAGACTTGGCTTCAGGGTTCTATCAGATAACTGTGAAAGAAGAGGATAAGTGTAAAATTGTATTTTCTACGCCCTACGGGCACTACGAATTCAATAGATTGCCTTTTGGGATGCAAGGTGGGCCTGCAACGTTCCAGAGGCTGATGAATTCTGTTCTGGCGGGGGTTCAAGGAATTCGGTGTTTCGTGTACCTCGACGACATGGGGATCTTTGCACCAAGCCTACGACAGCATAATGAAAGGCTAAGGGAGGGGCCTGAAAAATGCGAATTTGAGACTCCAACCGGATAAATGTAATTTCTTACGAAAGCAAGTTGTTTATCTGGGCCATATAATTACGAAAAATGGAATCAAGGTGGATCACAGTAAAACTGAGGCGGTAGTTGGTTTCCCAACCCCACAGAATGAAAAGGAGGTGATATCCTTTTTAGGGGTAGCGAATTATTACCGACAATTTATAAAGGATTTCTCAAAAATCGCTAAACCCCTCACTGAGTTACTGAAGAAGAAGGTAACCTGGACTTAGGGGGAGAGGGAGCAAAATGCATTTGAGAATCTGAAGGAAACCCTGACTACGGCGCCTATTTTGCAGTACCCTGACTTCGAGAGGCCATTCCTTTTGACTACAGATGCGTCAAACAGGGCAATAGGGGCTGTCCTGCCACAGGAGGAAATCGGCAAGGATTTTCCAGTTGCCTACGCTAGCAGGACACTCTAAAAGACCGAACAGAACTACAGTACAAGAGAGGAATAGCTATCGGCTGTCGTTTGTGTTGTTAAACACTTTAGACCCTATCTATACGGCCGAAAATTTACTGTGGTTACCGATCATAGGCCCTTAAGATGGATATTTCATGTCAAGGATTCAGGATCAAGGCCCAACATCTTCGACGGCGGGCCCTGCAACGTTCCAGAGGCTGATGAATTCTGTTCTGGCGGGGGTTCAAGGAATTCGGTGTTTCGTGTACCTCGATGACATCGTGATCTTTGCACCAAGCCTATGACAGCATAATGAAAGGCTAAGGGAGGCGCCTGAAAAATGCGAATTTGAGACTCCAAACGGATAAATGTGTTGTTGTTGGGGCTGTGAGGAGGCTTATGCATTGGCCAATACTACTAGAGGAGTATGAATACGGGGTGCTACAGAAGCCAGGTAAATTGAATACCAACGCTGGCGCATTGAGTCGCGTGAAGGTTGTAACGCGAACGCAGGCAGAGAAAAAGACGGAGCGAACGAAGAACTCGGACACTGCCAGCGGGGTCATTACACCTGTCGGTGAGGAAATTCTAGAAATACTCAGGAAATACCATAACACGCCGATTGCTGGGCATCCCGGGGAGAAATGGATGTATGCCAAATTGAAGCAGATATATTACTAGAAGGGGATGAAAGCTCACGTAAGGAAATATGTGGGACGTTGTGAGGAGTGCAAGTTGAATAAACTGGCGAAAGCCACAAAGGTGCCCATGGTAATAGGGGAAAGTCCTGAAACGGCGTTTGAGCCATGTGCGATGGATATTGTTGGTCCATTGCCTGTCTCAGAGGCAGGAAATAAATACATCCTGATGTTCCAGGATGCTCTCACGAAGTTCAGCAAGGCAATCCCTATTCCGGACCAGGAAGCCAATACAATTACGCGTGCTTTTGCGGAGAAGATAATCTGCGAATATGGTACGCCACGTAAATTGCTCACCGACCAAGGGCCAAATTTCGTTGGAGAAATCTTCAAGAATGTCTGTAAATTGTTGAGAATCAAGAAGATACTGACAACAAGATACAGACAAGATATCCACAAACTAATGGCATCATTGAAAGATCGTATCGCACCCTAGCGGAATATCTGAGAGGTTTTATTCGGGAGGACCAGACGGACTGGGATATGTGGCTGCCGTCTGCCATATTTGCATACAATACCACGCCCCATACGGCTACAAAAATGACGCCTTTCGAGCTCATTTTTGGTAGGCGCGCTGATTTACCGACAGCCCTCAAGCAGCCACCTCGTTCTACGACTTCTATGACTTTACCCAAGAATTGCGGGAGAGGTTACGTGCGGCCCACCGGAAGGCGAGAGAAACTCTTGACAAGAAAAAGGAGAAGTCTAAAATCCAGTACGAACGAGATGCGGAGCCATTGGAATTCCAAGTGGGGGACAAAGTACTTCGGAAGAACGATGTTTTGCGACGTGGAAAGTCGAGGAAATTGACACAGCCCTGGGTCGGCCCATACAAGATTGTGGAGAAGAATTCTAGAGTCAATTACACAATCAGATATTGCAACAAGCAAAAACCCCAGAGGGTTCATATAAATCGGCTTCGACCATTTGTGGAAGCATGACTATATGGACCCCAGCCTCTTGATAAGAAACATACAGGGAACCTGGAGATCCCTTTCCCATGTGAAAGGGGATATTTCAAGGAAAAAGGACAATTGACCTTACAGCAAGTTTATTCAATTGAACTAGTTGTACAATGGTTCAAACGGAGTTACACAGGAGGAATTGTCTGGACGACGCTCATACCACCCCATTCCACCCCAGGAAGTAATAGGTGGGATAATCCCAGTAGTAGGACCTGCAATCAGGGCACCGAGTGCGTGTATCCTCGAACCATTGAGGTACGTGGCATGGCTGAGGGGCTTGGGACTCTCCGAACAGGCGACGGAAGTTGAAGATATCCACCACACTAGCCTCAATATCGGAGCGGACGGGGAGATCCCAAAGGGCGTTGAGGTCCTTCTCACCGGCTTTCCTCCAGCCTGCAACCAGCTTCCGGAACCCGAGATTGAGGGAATCGGGTTGGTAAGGGTACTTGGTGCACTGGGAGAAATTAAAATTGGACAGAAATTAGGGAAAATAGAAACCAACGAGGCCGAAGAGAGTCAGGGGAATATGAACGGCGAAGTGGTATGCGGACTTACCAGAAATTCGAAGATACTTGCGTCAGGCGAGTGCTTTAAATATGGGTGTTGGCGCCTCGTAATGGAGCGTTCGGACCGAATGACGGGGGCTCCAAGCCGATTCCACACACTTCTTCTCCTTGTTGGGTCCAGGGGGCAGTCCAAGGAGGGGTGCTCGGAGTTGCAGTCACGGCAGCGGGGTGCTGAGCTCCTCGTGGAAACCTGAAATTGTGCCCTCATCGAGGTCGAAAATATCCATCCTCAACGACGTTGGGAAAACCTCGATGCGATTGTCCCCACGGGGCGGGGTGTCACACGTCGAGAGCTCAGGCAGATACGGTAGGTTGAGGAACCACAGAGGGCGAAGGGACAGTTTCGGAAGACGTGTCCAAAAAATTTGCACTGGAAATACTGCTACTTCGCGTACATATTGGCGGTTTAGGTTCCGTTAACCTTTTCGCTAGCCGCTGCGGGAAGGACTGTGGCAAAGGTTGGACGATAAGCGTTTTTATACTCGAGGGTGCAACACTGTCAAGCATGGCCGCCGTTGAGTCCACGTTGGAGACAACTTCGTGCTGGAACTCCAAATCGAACGAGGCAGCCGAGTTCAAAAACCTTTGATTTTGCAAATTTTCAAAGGTTATTAAACTTCTGTTTTGCTCATGCTGGGAAGCATGGTCGTCAAAGTGCAGGGGAAAAGTTTATACACACCCCTGGTATGCATTTTGAGCCTATCGGGAGATTGTACTTGAGTAATCAAGTATGGACCATAGCTGCGACTACGGATGTAGGACCCTGGATGCTCAGAGCAGATCAGGTCCATGAGCACCTTAAGCATGCTAAGGAGTTATGTGACGAAGGAGTTTATGACAATGGGAAGAATTTCCAGCTAATACTCGAACAATGGACTGAGGATTTTGCGGAAAGCAAGGGTGTCCTCACCGGAATGCTGGGGATCAATGACTCCTCAAAGAAACGCCGAGGACTTATAGACGGCTTAGGAACTATAGCTAAATCGCTATTCGGGACAATGGATGCTGAGGATGCACTAATTATCAACCAGAGACTCTCACGGCTAAAGAGCGGGGTTGAAGGGCCGTTCGAGAACTCCCGGAAGTAGGTGGAGATTATTAATTCGACCCTCTACCAGTTGGGACACACGGAGCAGGTGATTAAGAAAAACGAGGAGATCCTCATGAAGTCCCTGCAGGAAAAGGAATATGAAGTACTCACAATCACGGACAAGGTGGACTTAGATGAGCATCTCATGATACTGGAGGTAATCTACTTTGGAGTAATGAGGGATGCTGCAAAAATTCGAAAGTTACTGATCGACACCAGAGGGTTGATATTGGACACAGGAGTGTTCACGGAGAGAGGACTAGTGGCTTTCCTTAAAACAGCAAAATTACCAAAGGGTTTAAGTTTCCCCTTTGAGCTGGAGGTAGGCGAAATGCATGTACTGCAGGAGGTAGCCACCGTCAGCGTTCATTCATTCGGTACGGAGATCATCACACTGGTAGAAATACCGCTGGTGAATTTTCAAGCGTTCGACGTTTTGCTGACGCATGGAATTCCGGTGCGGACAACGAACGACTACTACTCGTATTTGGAAGCCAGAAGTGGCATACTGGTAATACACGGCTCAACGCAGCAGTTCGTGCCAATGACCGAGGGAAAATTGAATCGCTGCAAAAGGTTTCGGGGACAATATATATGCACCGAGTCTTTGCCGATTCAAAAGTTGAAAGCGAATAGCCCTTGCGAGGATGCTCATTACATGTGTCACGAGACACGTTCAACTGAAAGGCCTTGCCCTTATTAAGATGCGCAAGGATAACGCTTGGTTCTACGTGGCCCCGGAATCCGAGGGGATAGTAGTATCCTGTGAAGATGGAGAGACACGAGATGTCCTGCAGGACTCAGGGATCCTGAAAGTGAAGAACTTTTGCGAGATAGTCGCCTGTGATTTCACCATCAGGGGTCAAAAGTCGCATGAGGTAACGTTCAATCCTCATGTGCACCCCAAGCTGAACTTGACGTTGGATGACGTCACTATCAATCGATTGAATCAACAGAAAAACAATCTGAGTGACGTTCAGCTGTCCAACGTCGTCGGGAATTTGCAGGAGCTGGAGGGACTGCTGGTCCAGCTGGAAACGGAGAAGGGGAACTTGAACAGACAATGGGAGAAATTCAACTATCGGGAATTCTTTACACACCCTTCATCAATATTCTCCGAAGTGGTGTTAGTACTTGCTATCATCCTAGGACTGACCCTGTATTGCTGGTGTCGAAAACTATGGCCAACGCCTAGGAGGGAAACATCGAACTTCGGAATACCATAAGAACGAAACAGATCAAAGAATCTGTTAATTGATTAACTATCCTTATAAGTTTTGACAGTTATTTGATTATTAACTGTAGTTGTAAATACCAGTTATTGAGATAAATTGTATTGGTCGAGCATTATATAGATAAGATAGGGTTAAAATAGAAAATTTCTTAAGGTAGCAATTTTCTTCTCCAGCAGGGAGGGATGTTATGCCACGGAATTGCATAACTAAATTCCTCTGTTAATCCGAATAATATGAGGACACGAAAGTGGCACATAATATTCGGAGCAAACAGGGAATTCCGAAATATTAAATAACCGTCGAATACTACGTGCATTAAAACCACGTATATTCGACGGCTGTAGATAACTGGGGTGCAGCGTCAGCACTTTGCCAGCACCCGATGCCTCTAAGATGCGCGACAAGGAACAATGACCTGATGTAATCAAATGCACGAGGCGAATAAAAACTCGTGAATTTGATGCCTCGGGGCCAGTTACGCGACGTCACTTTTGACACCTCCAGTAATTCTATGTTCGCCCGATACCTTCAGTATCAGAACAAACTTTTAATTTATTATTCCTGTATTAAATAATCATCTCTGAATAAAAGTAAATATTACGATTGCTTCGCGAGTGTTTCCCCTATCAATTGAACCCTTCCGTTTGAGTCCATTACAACTGCAAGACCGGATGACAGCCCTGTTGGTCATGTCAGTAACCCAGGGTTGAGTGTCAAGATGTCGGTATGGCTCCGAGATCTTCACGAGATCGGGATTCAGCTCCCATACCGTCTGCATGAGCAGGTCGTGCGCGACCCCACAATGTTTGAGGTTGAGCCTAAATAATTTCATCGTTGTCTGTTGGTTAGCTTCTATAGCGCCTGCTGATACACTGGGCACCTGGTACTACCAGAAATTTGAGCGCAGTTCTCCGTATTTTCTTTCTCAGTTCACAAGGCGCAATTGGGCTTCTTCTTGTAGGCAGCAACGGTGTGACCGGGCTCAGCGCATTTGACGCAGAACTGGGACCGGTCGACCCCATTTTTGCATTTGGCGGCGAGATGGCCACGGTGCCATCACTTGATACACTTTAACGGTTTCTCCACTCTTCTCACTCGGCAATTGACCCAGCTTATTCTGATCTTTCCATGTTCTCCCAGGATCTTCTTCGCTGTCGTAGCTGCGAGTCTCACTGAGGCAGTCTGGGTACCTCCATACGCTTTACGAAGGCACTTTACCGGATCCGCTTGGATCTCATGCTCCTCCCCAACTGCTACTTGTAGGGCTTCGATGATATCCTCCATCAATTTGGTTTCGTCAAGATCTTTGATCTCGAGATCTTCTTGTGGCCCCTTACTGAGCACCTCAGCCTCATCTCCGAGGAGATTGGCGATGGCTGTTCGTAGCTTAGGTGCTCCGTCAGTTGTCTTTCTGCTCAGGATGATCAGCATATCCCCAGTTGTTGTTCGGCGGATCTTATCGACACAGCTGCTAGCGTCCTCGGAGGGAACATCCTTCTTCACCCGGTGTAGGATATCCGAATACTTCTCCTTATCTTTGGGGCGTACAACCAGTACATCAGGTTTTCATCGCTGATTTCCGAGGAGCCGTCTCCTGTTTCTTTTTTCCCTTCGTCTTTTCGGGAGGTGGCTGTAGAGGGAGCTTTCCGCTGTGCCTCTTTTTCGCCTTTTTTGTTCTCCTTGTGAACGTTCACTTTTGGTTCACGAACTCATCAAGATCGTTGATAAGCTTTGCAAGGCTATCCCACGTTTGCAAACTTCCGTCTGCTACTTCTGCTTCTGCTACTTGTTTGTTTAAATTTTTCTCCATATTCTTCCCACAAGTACCTAGGGAAATAACGGCCCACTCCAAATAGAGCCCCGGTTGTTGGAGGAAGGCCACTGAATACACCCGGGGTGTGATCTGGTGCCCCGGGGACCACCGTTTGTGACACCAACTACCCCTGGCGCCTTCCAGAACTCGGCACGGTGAACACCTCAATATTGGGGGGATATGTCTGGAAGGTGTTAGTTCGCGCCGACGTATTTTATTTGGTGGGTACCCTGCGTTCCGGACAAAGTCTAGTTCAGGGAGAGCATTCCCCCATCCACCACTTGAGGACGCGCCACGTTGCAGTACCTTCCAACCTGCGAAAACTCTCGGAAAGTAAAGGCGTTCTTTGCCGAGAGGATCCGTGGAAATAGTTGTTATGCCCCAAATTTGGTCAATTGCGTTATTGTTGTATATGTGGACACACAGCATTGTTAGCGTGACACTTGCCAGCGTAACTGGATTATACTGACCAAGTGAAGAATTGTAAACAATCAATGTATTATTTAAGAGACGGTTGGGTCTGCACAGATCAGACCTGAATTGGACTTCGACGCGTACTAAAGTCGTAAACTCTTTGTAATCAGTCAGATGACATAGTTAATATAATCAAGTAATAAATTCTCATATTTAAATGCCGATAAACTATTGGTGGGATTTATCCCTTTAAGCCTAGAACCTACTATAGTTGTAAGTACCCCCCACGCTGAGTACAACATTTGGTGGCAGTGGTGTTCGGCTACAAAGGTCAAAGTATTTAAATTTCCATGTCGACGTACTGAGTGGCGTTCGCATTAAATTCTCACATCTACGTATGGAGCGACGTTTGTATTTGAACCAAGTCGACGTAGGGAACGACGTTGCATTTTTAGGTGTGACTGACCGATGAACACAGGTCAGGGAACATACATCAGCAAATAGCTGAGCGGCCGATGGACTTCGGATTGTAGGCTTTCAGTGGGTGAGCGTAAGGATACCATTGATGTACCTGGACTACTCGGAATAGTAAGCATTGAACGAACTACTTGGAGGAGTAGAGATTCGACGAGCTACTTGGAGGAGGAAGCATTGAACGAGCTACTTGAAATAGTAGATATTGAAACGACGGTATAGGCAAATGAGTACTGACGGTGCAGCTGATCGCGTAAGTCGGAATAATTCTCCATTACGTAGGTCACAATCACTTGATTCAGTTATGCCAGGAGCCGGCGAAGAATTTGCCAGGGTTTTGCAAGAACTTACGTTCAGAGCAAGGCAGAATTTGACAGATCGGGATTGGTCTGGGGAAAGTATACCACGAGTAAGGCAGCAACGCATTGTGGATGCTTTCGGTGATTTTGAGATAAACCTGCGGAGGGATTACTCCTTTGAATCTAACGATAGTTAATCCGAGACAGGCATGAATTCGTCTCGTGAATCGAGAGACGCAGTCAGTGCAGAGATTGCACGTATGCGTGCAGAATTCGAGAGGCTCCGTGGCTGTAATGACCAAGGTGAAAATTTGGGAAATGTCGACGGATTACCGGGCAACGAATCGCCTGAGAGACCAGCTAGGCGTCTCAACCAGTTACGAAGGGACTACGCAGATTTAGTTACACGACATAATCTAATGTTAAAACGGCTACTGCAGACAATTGATGAATCAGATGGGAGGCGCGACATTATCAACCAGCGCAATGAAGAAATAGGTGCAGCACGTAGAGTAGAGCTACTAGCAGAAACAAGGGCCAGAGAAGCTGAAGCAAGAGGTGAAGCAGCAAAAGAGGCAGCGGAAAGAGGGCAGCAAGGAATCTGGATGAGGAATCGGCGTCTTACTAATTTCGGTGATGGTGATTATAACCTCGAAGTTACTTCGAAACTTATCAAAGAGTTCGACGGCAACGATCCAACGAAATTAGAAGGTTTTTTGCGAAACTGCAAGTTAGTATTTTCCCGTATACGAGAAGGAGATCATCCATATCTATTGGAATTAATTTTGACTAATAAATTGACGGATCGCGCTATGCGGGACATGAAATATAAGGACATACAGACGATGGAGCAATTGGAAAGAGAGTTGGAGGCTCTGTATGGGACGAAAAAATCTATAGATTCGTTACAGATGGAGTTATCTACTTTGAGACAATGAGAAGAAGAATCTCTAAGCAGCTATGGTTCAAGGACTGAGAGGATTACAGCGGAACTGGTGGACGAGTTAACGAAAACCAAGGAAATACTAGTTGAGAACCGAACAGTGGAAGATGCCATTAGACAGCTGGCAAAGGCGAGTTTTGAGACTGGATTGAATGGACAAGTCCAAGTGCTTGTAACGGCTAGAGCCTTCAAAACACTCTATGAATCAGTTATTGAAGCTATCGATTTGGCCAAAACTCTAAATTTGCAATCAGGGAAGTCACAGATTATTGACGGAAGAGGGTTGGAGCAAACATGTTACAGGTGCAACCTAGCTGGTCATTTTGCTTGAGACTGTCCCAGTCGCCAGGCTTCCACAAGGCTTCCTCGAGGGGTTGGAAAGGGAACATCAGTAATGCAGTTTGGAGCTGTTTGCAAATATTGCAAATATTCAGGTCATGAGGCCGTGGACTGCCGCAAATTAAAGAGAAGACTGGGAATATCAGAAGACCGAACGATTCTGCTGGGGAACAACAAATCAGGGATAGAGGGAAAACGAAATTCTACAGGAGGTGACGAGAATTTACAACTACCAGTAGGAGCGTTTCAAATTTGTTGAATTTTGTTACTGAAAAATTGAATTGGAAAATGGAAGAAGCTAGATTTTGTTAGGTAAAAATTTGTTATTACTGATAAAAAAAATTTCTTTTAAAAGGGGAAGGAATTTAAATTTTGTTAGAATTTTGTAATGAAAAGTGTTGTTTCAAAAAGGAGAAAATATTGAGTTTTGCGAGTGAAATTTTGCTTACGAAAATCAATTTGAAGAGAAAAAGAACGCAGGGTTTCGTTAGTTAAAATTTTGTTATTGGTGGTTGATAATTGGATTGAGAGGAGGAGAAAAGTTTAATTTTGTTTGTTAAAATTTTGTCATCGTTGATGAAAAAAATTTTATTTTAAAAGGGGAGGAATGTTATGCCCCAGATTTGGTCAATTGCGTTATTGTTGAATATGTGGACACACAGCATTGTCAGCGTGACACTTGCCAGCATAGCTGGATTAGGCTGACCAAGTGATGAAATGTAAGCAATCAATGTATTATTCAAGAGACGGTTGGGTCTGCACAAATCAGACCTGAATTGGACTCCGACGCGTACAAAAGTCGTAAACTCTTTGTAATCAGTCAGATGACATATAATTAATATAATCAAGTAATAAATTCTCATATTTAAATACCGATAAACCATTGGTGGGATTTATCCCTTTAAGCCTAGAACCTAGCATAGTTATAAGAACCCCCCACGCTGGGTACAACATAGTTTCCTTTGTTAACTTCCCGACCCTAAGGAAGGAAGTTATTGTAATTACCCCGAAAATCAAAATTAGAATTTTCATGATTTTTCGACGTTTTATGACGCTTAGAATCACCCTGTGTGTGCATATGTGTGTCTGTGTGTGTCTGCGCGTGTTTCTGTGTGTCTGTGTGTTTTTTTTTCCTTCCCTGGTCTGCTGCAGAAAATATTCTTAGACGCACGATAATGGACAGTAAGATGGTGGCTACTGCCACACCCTGTGTGGGACCCGCACCCACTCCAACTGACCACGGGAATTCCTCAAACCTAGTTCCCCGCGGGACCTAGTATGACTGCGCGGGGGAGGTCTCAGCTATATACTCTTCCTCCTTATTTTAGCCTGATGTACGTCCTCCTGCCCTACTAAGATGTTGTGTCTGGGAAGGGGGTTCCAATAGGTTCTCCGTCTATTCTACAGCTTTGCGCTCGCGTTCCTCTCTACTGAACTCCTTCATTACTTCTGCCGCCAAGTTGCTCGTTGCGTCCCAACCTTCCTGTGTTAATAACATTTCTTCCACCAGATTCTCAGACTCGTCCTCTCCACCTAGGGCAGACTTCCAAATAATCCGCATCTCAGTGAAGCGGGGGCATATAAAGACATGCTCTGCGTTTTCAACCACTCTTATACAAGCGCGGCACTCCGGAGAATCTTCATGTTTAAGTGGATGAAGATACTCCGGAAAGGACCCGTGTCCTGAGAGCACTTGTATTAAGTAATAATTTCCCTCTCCATGTTTGCGACTTACCCACACATCCACCTTTGGGATCAGCCGAAAAGTCCATCTCCTCTTGGTAGTCCCTCTTCGGAGTTCTTCGTTGCTCAGTGTTTCCGATTTCCTCCGCCGATATAGAGACTTCCGTTCTTCGGCCAGTTTTTCTATGGGGAACATTCCCGCAATGACGCACACTGCCTCATCGGCCACCGTACGGTATGCGCTCGCGACTAGCAGAGCACTTAGTCTGTAGGCTGGTGCAACCTGCCGCCGTGATTCCTGCAATTGTAGTACGTTACCCCACATTGCAATGCCATAAGTAAGCACCGATGTGACCATCGACGACAGTAATGCTCGTCTTCTCCGTTTCGGGCCTCCTATATTGGGCATGAGGCGCGATATGGTGGCTCTGACAACAGAAGCCTTGGCACGCACCTGCTCTGGTTGTTGCTTAAAGCTAAGTCAGGCGTCGATCATCACCTCCAGGTATCGAATATAAGGCTGGGAAGTGACTTCGTAGTCTGCGACTTGCAGCATTATAGTCTCGATCTGCTTCCTACTTGTGATCAACACGGCCTCTGTTTTGTGCTCCGTCAGCTGCAGGCCTTCGGTGGCAATCCAGCGGCGGATAGCCTCGAAGGCCGTGTTAAAGATAAATTCGATCTCCTCCAGGTATTTGCCCACGATGACTACAGCCACGTCATCTGTAAAAGCCATGAGTTTAGTTTCCCGCGGCAATTCCAGGTTCAGCAGCCCATCATATATTATGTTCCATAAGGCACCCCTCCAGTGACTCTGTACTCTTCGGCCTCACACTCCGGGTCGTATTTGAGAATCTTATCAGTGAAATAGTTTTCCACCATCTTCCGCAGGATTCAGGTACGTTGAACTCTACCTGAGCCTGCATGATACAGTCCCACCTGGCTGAGTTGAAAGCGTTCTTGATGTCCAATGTCGCTACTAGGCAGTACTTCTTGGTGCCTCCGAGCCATCTCGTCCCTCAAATCGCTTCCTTGGCGGTATTGACAACAAGGTTGATGGTATCGAGTGGATCGGCCCTCCCTTAAGCACTCGTTGTAGACGTCCATGAACAGATCTGGAATCGCAAGAATAGCTGATTTTAGCGCGATTTTGGGGATTCCACAAAGGCCAAGCGCCTGGGTATTACCCGTTGTGTTGCAGGCTTCCATCAATTCTTTTTTGGTGATTGGTGGAACCATTATCTCTTTTTCCTCTTCGCCAGAGAAATGAAGCTCTGGTTGTTGCGGGAACAACACCGTGACGATTCTCTCCATTAGCACGGGGCACGTAGGCGCTGGCATTGGTTGACTCTTGAGTCGCATCATCACCACCTTATACGGTATTCCCCATGGATCAGCATCCACCTCATTAAGGAGCTCACTCCAGGATTGCTTCGTGCCTCCTTATATTGCATTTCCAACTCCTCAAAGTTTGGCTTCTTACGGCTACGCTGGGATAATCTTCTGGCTGCGTTTCGCTGTTTCCGTAGGATGGCGATCGTGTCATTCCACCAATACACCGGTGGATGCAGGTTTGTAGTACGCTTTCTGGACATGGTTGTATCGCTGGCTTCTGTCAGTCTCTTCATATGATGTTATCTGCCTTTTCAGTAGCATTGCTGCCACTGGTCGGGCGGTCGTCCAGTGCTATCGAATAAGAGCTAGGATCGAAACTGCTCACTCTCCAGCCAATGCTGTTGGTCTTCTTAGGCGTCATGGTGACTCTCTGGCGAGTACGTGCCTCCTAGAGTATCGCACGGTGATCACTTGCTGTGTAGACATCTGCTACTCTCCATGAACAGTTCCCCTTCGCAAGGGTGCTGCTCACGAAAGTAATGTCCACAATCGAGCTCGCCTCTCCCTTCATAAAAGTGGGTTCATCGCCGCTGTTCATCAGAACATCATCCAACGCTGACATGGCTTCCAGTACAGCTTGCCTTCTGGTGTTCGTTTCCTTACTACCCCAGTCGACTGTCCAGACGTTAAATTCCCCGGCTATTGCCACAGGAAAGTGATGCTTCGCATCCTCAGTCAGTCTGTCTAGGAAGTCCGAGAATTTCTTAATGGAAAGGCTCGGTGGGGCGTAGCAGCTGTAGAATTGAATTCCATCAAACTTAGCCTTAATGAAACCATCATGTATACCATCGCTCGTAGTGCTCTGGAGTGGACGCATTCCACAAGCCTAGATTACAGCTTTCCTGCTAGCATCAGTAATCCAGGATTGAGTGCCGATATCATGGCATTGATCTAGATTCAACTCTCGCGCCGTCTGCATACGCAGGTCATGTGCGTCCTCACAATGATTGAGATTGAGTTGGAGTACCTTCATTCGTCGCTTAGTGATTATCTTCTGGAGGGCCTCCTTATACACTGGGCATCTGGCGCTACAAGCGATGTGGGCACACTTGTCCGTGTTACATTTCTCAACACCGACGCCGGTGGCCGAAGCGGCTAGGTGCGAGCCTAGTGTGCGAAAGGTTGTGAGTTCGATTCCCCGTAGAACCGAATTTTTCAACCGGAGGCTCCGGCGAGCGGGAAGTCGCTAATATAGTGACCGCCTGTACCGGCATGGGTTTTCTGTGGTTTCCCATGCTACTCCTATGTTCTATAGGAGTGCGAATGCGGTGCAGTGTAGAATCCACAGCCGCATGCATAGGGTTCGATAGGGTCGATTAGCCAATCAGAGAGCAGAAAGGGCCGGAATATAAAAAAAAAAACATTTTTCAACGCCCAGGGCGCATCGCGGGTTCTCTTCTTGCAGTCCGTAAGGCTTTGTGGCCTGTTTCTGAGAACTTAGCGCAGAGTTTGGACCAGTTTATTTCGCTTCTACGTCTAGTGACGAGATGTCCATAGTACCAGCATTACAAACACTTCACTGGTCTCCCCACTCTTCGAATATGGCAATTTACTCAGCCTATCTTGATTTTCCCGTGCTCTCCCAGGATCCTTTCTGCTGTAGTTTCCACGAGCGTCACTGAGGCAGTTTGAGTTCCTCCATATGCCTCACGCAAGGACTTGACGGTATCTAGGCTAATTTTGTGTTCCTCTGTCGCTGCTGCTTTCAGAGCTTCAAGGACATCCTTCGTCGTAGTTTCATCGAGGTCTTTAATCTCGAGATCTGCATATGGCCCTTTACTGAGCACCTCGGCCTCATCCCCGAGAAGATCGGCGATGGTTTTGTGTAGCTTAGAGGCTCCGTTGGCTGACTTCGTGCTCATTGTGATGAGCATATCACCAGTAGTTGTCCTGCGAATTTTGTCGATGCATGCATGGATCTGGTCTGGACGTCCCGCTTAACTCGGGTGAGAATCTCCGAGTACTTGTCCTTTTCCTTGGGATGGATAATTAACGCATCAGGCCTAAATGCTAGTTTCCGGGGTGGCTTCTTCTCTTTTTCTTTCTTCTTTGTGACGGGCGGCTTCTGAGGCTGCTCTGGTAGGAGTCTCTCCCTTCTTCCCCCCTTCTTGATTTTTACCTGCATCCAAACCGGTGGGTCAGTACTAAGCTTTACCGCCAGAACTAGCTAGTCAGCTAACTCCTGCTCTTTTAGCTTCTTCAATTTTTGGGCTTCCGTCTCTGGGGAACCCTTCGAATGCTTCCTGTGTTGTGCCTTACGGATGTCTCGAGCATTTTGGATGTACTGCGAGGCATCTCCCGAGTCCTCTATCTCCGAATCCTTCGCCGTTGTTTCGGAGTCCGTAAGCGTAGTAGTGGTGGCGCTAGTAACTGAGGAATCGGGGCAGCGACAGCGCACTGAATTCAAGTACGTGCTTTCTCCAGTCCCTTGAGCCTTTTAAAGGCGGTGCCAATCGAAGCCACCTTAGATTTAATTTCCTTGTGGACATTCAACTTAGGTTGGACAAACTCATATAAATCTGCAATAAGCTTATCCAGCCGTGCGTATGCTAAAGAGCACTCGGTTTCCTGATGAGTCTGTGACTCTACCCCACTTGTAGCATTTGAGGCCAAGTGGTCCACCTTGGAAGAAAGTGATGATTGGCTCCTCCCACAATCCATGGAGCCGGCATCAGCCATCGAGGCTTTCACTCGATCGGAACTGATGGCGGGATTTTCCTTCTCAGGGATACCCGCATGGGAACTCTGTATTTTCCCATCACTCATCTTTTCTCTCTGGGCTGTTGAAGGGAGCCCACCCTTTGTTGTAGGCTGTTATAGAGAGCCCACCCTGCATGCCTCTTTTGGTCCGCGGGAGCTATGGTGAGGACCCCCCCTATCCAGCACCTGGGGACGCGCCGCCGTAGAAATTGGGCTTCAAGTGAGTGTAGGACTCCGACAGTGACTGCCAGTACCCACTAAACTCCAATCAGACAAATTTCCACTAACCTTTCGTCCCCTCACGGCACCACCGTTAGGTATTACTTCGTGAGGGAGGTCTCAGCTGTTCGCCCTTCCGCCTTCATCTTATGTACGTCCCCCTAACCTGCAAAGATGTTGTGTGTGATTGGAGGTTCCAAAAAAGATTTCTCACCTATACTGCAGCCTTGCGCTTGCGTTCCTCGTTCCTGAGCTCCTTCATGACTTCTGCCGCGAAGTTGCTCGTTGCGTCCCAGGCTGCCTGTGATGACAGCATTGCTTCCACTAGATCCTCGAGTGAAACTCTCCTTCCGAGCTCCGACTTTCAAGTATTTCGCATGTCACTGAATTGGGGGCAGCTGAAAAATACATGCTCCGCGTTCTCGTTCACTCCTATGCAGGTGGGACACTCCAAAGAATCTTCATGTTTGAATTTATGAAGATACTCTCTGAAGCACCCGTGCCCTGAAAGCATTTGACACAGATAGTAGTTGACTTCGTCATGAGTTCGACTTACCCACGCGGCTACGTGTGAAATTAGACGATAGGTCCATCTTCCCTTGGTCGAATTTGTCCACTTGTCCTGCCATCGGTTCAAGCTGTTTCGCCTCTCCTCAGACGCCAGTTCTTCGGTGCTTATCATTTTCGATGCGAGCGCTCGTTTCCGCTTATACAGCGATCCTCGCTCCTCAGCCAAAACCTGAATGGGCAACAATTCTGCGATGACACACACCGCGTCTTCAGAAACTGTCCGAAAAGCACTTGCGACTCTAAGAGCACTAAGTCGGTAGACTGGTGTGATTTTGCGTCGTGCTTCTTGCAGTCGTAGAACATCCCCCCAAATGGGAATAACATATGTGAGCACTGAAGTAATCACTGAGGACAACAGTGCTCGTCTTCTTTGCTTAGGTCCCCCGATGTTAGGCATGAGGCGTGATAAGGTGGATCTGACGCCCGATGCCTTGGTCCTCACGTGCTCCGCTTGCTGCTTGAAGTTCAGTCGTGTATCGATCATCACCCCCAGATATCGAATGAATGGATGGGAGGTGATTTCACAAGACCCGACTCGCAGCGTGATCGTCTCGATCTTCTTCCTGCTGGTGATCAATACGACTTCTGTCTTCTGTTCCGCTAAGTTCAGTCCAACAGAATCCATCCAGCAGCGGATCGTCTCGAACGTTGTGCTGAAAACGCGCTTCATGTCCTCCAGGTGCTTCCTAACAATGACCACTGCCACGTCATCCGCAAATACCACCAACTTGGTCCGCCAGGGCATATTCAACTTTANTTCAACTTTAGCAGCCCATCGTACATGATGTTCTACAAGAGAGGACCCAGTACTGACCCTTGGGGTACTCCTCCTGTCACCTTGGACTTCCTGGGGCCGGACTCTGTGTCGTACTTAAGGACCCTTCCGCTGAAATGGCTGTTGACCATTCTCTGCAGTAATCCTGGTACTTCCTGCTGCTTCCAGACGGCAGGGAAGATGCCTTCTTTGAGGCACTCGTTGTAAACATCCAGGAACTGCTCTGGTATCGTGTGGATGGCCAGTTTCAACGCGACGTTTGGAATTCCATCCAGTCCTGGAGCTTTGGAGTTTCCCACTCTTTTGCAGGCCTCCATCAACTCTTCTCTGGTGATCTTCGGAACAATTTCTCCTTCCCATTGCTCAGTATTGCTGTGAAATTCCGGTTGACTCGGAAACAGCGTCTCCACAATTCTGTTCAGGAGCACCGGGCACGATGATGATGGCATTGATTGACTTTTGAGTCGTGTCATCACCACCTTGTAGGGTCTCCCCCATGGATCGTTCTCTACCTCGCTAAGGAGCTCGCTCTAGCATTGTCTCTTGCTGTACTTGATGGCTTTGCTGAGCTTCCGCCATGCCTTCTTGTACTTCATCTCTAACTTCTGGAAGTTAGGACTTTTCCTACCACGCTGAGATGACCTCCTTGCTGCATTACACTCCTTCCGCAACACAGCGATGGTCTCATTCCACCAGTACACCGGTGGATGTCGATTCGTGGTTCGTTTCCTCGTCATAGTGGCATCGCAGGCTTTAGTCACCTTCCTGTGTCTTCGCAGTCGCATTTGCACCAGCAATGGGATGGTCATCTAATGCCACCGAAAATGAGCCCGGATCAAATGTGGTCACTCGCCAGCCAAAGCTGTTGGTTTTTTTTGCTGTTGATGTGACTTTCTGGTCAGAACATATCTCCCAGAGTATTGCTCGGTGGTCATTCGCCGTGTAGATATCACTCACTCTCCATGAGTAGTTTCTCTTAGCGAGAGCACTACTCACGAAGGTAAGATCAACAATTGAGCTCAACTCGCCCCGCCTGAAGGTTGGTTCATCCCCTCTGTTCAGCAAGATCACGTCCAGAGCGGACATGGCTTCCAGTACAGCTTGTCCCTTCGCGTTTGTTAGCTTACTTCCCCAGTCAACTGCCCAAGCATTGAGGTCTCCAGCTATCACAACAGGAAAGTGTTGCTTGGCAACTACAGTCAGCCGATCGAGGAAGTCTGTGAACTCATCAATTTTGAGACTAGGTGGGGCATAACAGCTGTAGAAATATATTCCACCGATCTTCGCCTTCACGAAACCATTTCTGCTTACGGTGTCTTAGAACGGCTGATTCTCACAAGCCCAGATTACTGCCTTCCCACTGGTGTCAGTAATCCAGGACTGAGTGCCAAGATGTCGATATGGCTCCGAAATCATGACAAGGTCAGCCTTCAGCTCGCGCACCGTTTGAGGTTGAGCTGTAATACCTTGCAGTTTCTCCTCTTATGATCGCCTTTTATTGGTGAGCTTCTGGAGTGCCTCGTTGTACGCTGGGCATCTACTGCTACCAGCGACATGAGCACAATTCTTCGTTTTGACATTTTTAGTGCAGAGGGCACAGCGAGGATCCTTCTGACCCTCCTTTGCTTTGTGGCCATCTTCTCCATACTTTGCGTAGAGTTTTGACCGATCCACTCCACTGGTGCACTTGGTAGCGAGATGTCCGTAATGCCAGCACTTAAAGCACTTGACCGGCCTTTGAATTCTACGTATGCGGCAGTTCACCCAGCCAATCTTAATCTTCTTCCCGTGCTCATCCTCCCCCAGGATTTTCATGACAGCAGCGGCCGTGAGTGTCACCGAGGCAGTATGCGTCCCTCCATATGCTTTACGCATGGATTTTATGGCCTCGAGACCTATCTTATGCTCCTCACCCACTTGTTTCCGAAGAGCAACGAGAACGTCCTCCTTCGAAGTCTCCTCATCGAGGTCTTTGATCTCGAGATCTTCCATAGGCTCCTTGCTTAGCACTTCGGCTTCACTTCCTAGGAGTGCGAAAATCGCTGATCGTAGCTGGGAGGCTTCATCCGCCTTCTTCTTGCTCAGAATAATCAGCATGTCTCCAGTGGTCGTACGTCTGATTCTCTCGACACAATCACTAGCCTTATCGCAAGCACTGTCTTTCTTCACTCGCTTAAAGAGGTCCAAGTAGTTCTCTTTCTCCTTGTGTCAAATGATCAGCGCTTTTGGCCTAGCCGCCAACTTCTTCTGAGTCTGCTTCGTGTTCAGGCTTCTCCGTAGCGTCTTAGGAGACGAGTCACCTTTCTTCCTTCGTCGCTTCCACTTCTGCCAGCCCTGGTCTTCACTGGGTTCATCCTTGTTGAACCTGCCTTGATCGGTCTCGCCCTTGGTTCGTTCGCCTCTAGCGCGATCCTTCATGCTAGGTTCATTCCTTTTTGTCTCCTCCTCCTGGCGCGGTGACGTGAGCCGCTCGGGTGGACTTGGGGTCTTGTTTTTCTTGGACCTTTTGAGCGAATCGGAATACCTTCCATGTGATTCCCGATTTCTCTTCTTATTTCCTCCAGTGTCTTTACGGTTCTGGTCTTGCGACCCTCCTTGAGAACCTGCATCCTTCATCGTCCGTTCCCTAATCTCAGCATTTTTCAATGCTGGTTTGTCGGATTTCACTTTCTTCGGCGGCACTTGTTCTGGCAGACGTTCATGCAACGACCTAAGTCGCCTAGCAGAATCCTGAACGCTCCTAGCCATCTGGCGAATATTCTCGTTTATTGTTCGCCTATTTTTGTCCATCAACTGGGACAAAAGATCTGCGATGAGCTTCTCGTGGCGATCCCATTCTTGTTTACGTTTCGCTTCTTCATTTGAGACGGTGACATCGATCTCGTGCTGAGTCTGCACCTGCACCACACTCGTGGGATGTGGGATCAAGGTGTACTCATGCGGTACGGTGAACTTTGTCACCCCTTGAGGCTGAGCCTCTTCCCCACTTGTAGCATCTGAGGCCAAGTGGTCCACCTTTGCATAATGTGATGATTGGCGCCTCCCAGAATCCATGGAGCCCGCATCAGTAGGACTGATGACCGGATTTACCACTGTGGGGGTACCCGCCTGGAACTTTCAATTTTATCATCACTCATCATTTACAACTAGCTGTTAAAGGGAGCCTGACCCTGGGGTGTTGTAGGGAGCCCACCCTGCACTCCACTTTTTATTGAGTTGGGATTCTCGAGGAGTCCTGAAAAGGACAGATGTTTAGAAGGAATTGGTTCGCGCCGACGTATATTAATTGGTCGATACCCTCATGTTCGGAACAGTAGTTCAGAGCATGTGGGCTTTCTTCTATCCGCCACCTGAATATACGCGCCACGTAGCAGTACCTTCCAACCTGCAAAAACTTTCAGGAAGTAAAGGCGTTCCTTCACTGAGAGGATCCGTGGTGCGTGTCTGCATGTGTGCGTGTACGTGTGCGTGTGTGTGTATTTGGTCACAATTTTGTCCAACAATATCCACTGAACAAATGAAGCGACTTGATGAATTTTTTTTCAATCGATGTATCTTCATGTAACTTAGAACTGATTAGTTTATGAGGATGATCATCTCAGCGGTTCTTCAGTGATTCGCAAAAAACATGTGAAAAAACGTCAAAGATGATGTTTTTCCGACATTTTCCACCATTTCTTCTAAAGTAATGATGCGATTAAAATTTTTTTTAATCGATGCGTGTTAATGAAACTTAAAACTGATTATTTTATGAAGATGATCGTCTTAGCGGTTCATGGGTTACTCGCGTAGAACGTGAGAAAATAAATTGGCATGAGACTATGAAACATACTATAGAAGCAGAGAATGTACGAATGACCATTATATATATATATATATATATATATATATATATATATATATATATATATATTGCAACGATCTATCCCCTGAGGGATTGAAGATAGGTCACAAGAATTATTCAACTGCCTCTGAAAATTATTTTAAGAATTCTTAATAAAATCTTTTATAGTTATCTTTCCCCAACTTGAAAATTCTAAACCAGAGGAGTGTAATAGGGAATCAGCAAGGAAAGACCAAAAATTAACGTTCAAGACCATTCCAGAAACATTTAATTATTTATTACAAAAAAAATATGGAATAACTCAATGACAAAATCTTATTAATTATCCTTCTTCTCTCTCTCAGTAGCGCATCAAAAAAAAACACCCGAGTGCTATTTGGTTTGAGGGAGGAATTTAGCCAGTGAAAAAATCACGTGTACCTGAGTTCCGGGTTTAACCTTTCCCGATGATTCCCAGGACCATTAGACCCCGCCCCAGCACCAACAGACTCGAGCTCTCCGATTCCTAGGGGTTCCTCGGCACTTCAGTCTCGAGGGAACACCGTAGATCCACTTTTAAACAATACTTGAGATACTTTTCATAATTATTCTGACCGTTCTAGCCACATCGTCAATTTTTCCTTTCACGACAGAGCGCAAAAATTCCCACCAGGGGCAGTACTCCGCGTCCTCGAGGACCGTCCTTGGGCCTCAGGACGACGGATGGCGCTGCATGTATTAAATTGGCGACTGGCGGCGAGTATCACTCGAGCGCGCCTCGTCAGACCCTTCCGCCAGAGCAGACGTGGGGATCCTCTTCAGGGAACCCACGTCGGGTCGACTAGATGTACGAGGCCTCGCCGTCAGCCCCATGGCTAGTATCGCTGGCTCTTGTGACCTTCAGGTACTTGACTAGGCCAACTAAACTTAAGACTACAGTCGCAGGAGTCAGCTAAGGCATTTCACAGCGCAGTTACATCTCATAATTCTTTAATTGATCAGTTCATGAGCAATAATTACTCTCCATTTTGGAGCTCGTATCAAACAAAACAACTAACACGAGTTTTATCGAGAATGAAAAAAAAAACAAAAGTAGTGGCTTTCTAAGCGAATAAAAAAATAACTTGCATTACATCCGAGCAACAAAAAAAATCAAAATGTCTCTCTTGAGATCATCGAGCCAAAAAATCAAGAATACTCTCTCTTTCTTGAGGATACCGAACAACAAAAAAATGAAAAAAAAAATCACCTCTCTTGAGAGAAAAAGAACTATTTGTTTTGTTATGAATTGCCCTTGAAAGCGTTCGGTGTTTTTGATACACCAGGTCCCTTTCCTCGTACTCCAGGTCCCTACGAGATCGATTGTAGTATCTCGCCTGTCTTGAAGCCTCCTTGAAGCCTTCATTTTCTCTACGTGACCCTCCCGCTGAAGAACATCCATTTGGATTCCTTCCGCCACCAATTTCTTCAGGGTGTGCGCTGGATAAGGGTCCCGACTCATATTCAGATAGGCAGGACTCACACCCAGTGCCGAATGTACTACCGTATTATAGGCGAATTGGAACTGGCGAATGAGCTGGTCCGATTCAGAACTCTCAAAAGTATATGGAAAAAGTGAAAACGGAAAAATTTTTTCTTTCACCCCGAGTCGAAGGGTCAAATTTCCGGTTTTTCCAGGGCGAAAGTCAACTTTCGCCAAAATCGAATTTTTTAGCCGGGTGAACGTTGATTCCAACTATTTAAGCGACGGGCTATTCAGAACTCTCAAAAGTATATGGAAAAAGTGAAAACGGAAAAATTTTTTCTTTCACCCCGAGTCGAAGGGTCAAATTTCCGGTTTTTCCAGGGCGAAAGTCAACTTTCGCCAAAATCGAATTTTTTAGCCGGGTGAACGTTGATTCCAACTATTTAAGCGACGGGCTAATTAGACCTCTCAAAAATACGTGGAAAAAGTGAAAACTGAAAAAAAAAATTTTCAAATTTTCAAAGGATCAGATTTTCTTTTTTCCAGGGGGAAAGTCGACTTTCACCAAAATCGAATTTTGTAGCCGGCTTAACATAAAAAATTCAGATAAATTCTGTTTCTTGTGGTCAGTAAAAAATATTATGACGATCATCAGCAAGACTCTTTCGCTACAAATAAGTGTAAAGTGGTATTACCATCGGAGGAAAACAAAATTTTGAAATTCAAAAATGAGAAGTTCAAGGAACCTATACCATTTGCTATTTACGCTGATCTAGAGTGCATTTTGCAATCTAGTAATGATGATAATGATAGATTGTGTCATAAACATATCCCATACAGTGTTGCCTTCTACTTACAGTGTTCCTCTGATAAGAACCTATCCCTCTTTAAATTCAAACGTGGCTCTGACTGTATTGTGTGGTTTATGAATGAATTGAAGGAAATCGGAGCGATGGTGAATGATATATTAAAGACTGTCGTACCAATGGAAACGTTCACTAATAAACGATCACAAGATTTCGAGACAGCCTAAAAGTGTCATATATGTGAGAAACCTTTTAGTTCTACAGACATTAAACATCGAGATCATTGCCACTTCACAGGCAGGTAACGTGGGGCTGCGCATGCAGGCTGCAATATTAATTATAAAAATTCACATGAAATACAGGTGATTTTTCGTAATCTCTCAGGCTATGATGCACATTTTCTGATCCTGGAATTGGGTAAAAAATTTTGGTGGTTTAGTAGAGTTGCATCCACTGACTAAAGAAATGTATATTTCATTCAGGAAACATCTCCCACAAACGAAAATTAGCCTGAGATTCATTGATTCATTCAGATTTATGGCTAGTAGCCTGGAAAGATTGACCTCATAGTTGACTGATGCAGACAAAACAATAACGGGAGCTCATTGCAATGATGAAGCAGAATATAGACTATTATTGCGGAAGGGGGTATTTCCTTCTGAGTATGCAGTGTAACGTGTTATTTGGTTTCGACCGTTCAACGGTGGAGTTTTACCGTCCAGACGAGAAGTTACCATGTTGCGGAGCGAGAGTCAAGGGTTATTTTATTGGTTACGTTTTAATTCTTTTCTTTTGTCATCCTGTATTGTATCGAGTCACATTTAGGGTCATCGGCTGACATCGATCCTGGAGTCTGCAAGGAGCTGGGACAGAGGAATCTCTGGAAAAGTCATTGTGGAGTCTGGGTGCGCCACATTCAAATTTGAAATGATTCCCGCACTGGAGGGAGGTTTGAGGTGCAGTCCACCGACGGCGCCAGCTACTGGAGGTAGTTGGGGGAAATGATGGTGATTGGCTAATGCTCTGAGGGGCAATGCTGGATCTCATTTGATGATTTTTTCCGAATTTTTGTAATGTGGGATTTGTAGAATTCACGCAACGGAGATGTGGCTGAGTGCGTGAATTGAAGTCTGAGTTACTGATGGTTCTGGTTTGGTTGGGTTAGCAACCAATCAGAGTGGCCCGTCGATTATCCCTATGCCAATGGGAATCGAGTGGCGGAAAGAGGCACGGACGTAGAGGAGAAGCGTGGGTTTTAGCCTCACTTCTCGTGTGGATGGTGAAACGGACTGTTGCCGTATTTTTTGGAGATTTGGGAAAAGGAGTTTGTCGGTGTTGTGGAGCTCCGTCAAGCCAGGCAGCCAAGATGCTCGGATCGACTCGGTCAATAGCTCGAAATTACATGCTTTTTATACGCTTTTTTTCTGTGCAAACCAAAAATTTTCTGCCCAAATATGTTGGGCGTAAAACTAGGCGGGCAAGTCATCAGAATTGGCTCGAAAACCACGCTGAGATATCTTTTGATTTATAAGCTAATTTCCTGTGCTGAGAAAACCATGAAAATCCCCATTTTTCCGGGAAATCCCATATGAGTTGGAAAATGGGCAAATTAAAGGTCATCGCATGGGTCTCCTGTCTGGCCCAGAATTATGAGCTATTTATAAACTAATTTTCTGCGCGAAGCAAACATTTTCTGTCCAAATATTTTGGGCCAAAAGTCAACCTCTAGGATTTGGGCGTCTACCTAATCGCTCAATTTGTCAAAATGGGCTAGAAAATCAGCCTGAAATATCTTCTAATTTATAAGCTAATTTCCTGTGTTGAGAAAATCATGAAAATCACAATTTTTTCGGGAAATCCTATATCCGCTGGAAAATGGGCACATCTAAGGTCATTACATAGGCCTGCTGTCTGGCCCAGAATTATCAGCTATTTATAAGCTAATTTTCTGTGCGAAGCAAAAATTTTCTGCTCAAATATTTTGGGCCAAAAGTCAAACTTAATCGCTCAATTTGCCAAAATAGGGTAGAAAATCAGCCTGAAGTATCTTCTGATTTATAAGCTAATTTTCCTGTATTGAGAAAATCATGAAAATCCCTATTTTTCCGGGAAATCCCATATGGGCTGGAAAATGGGCACATCCAAGGTCATTACATAGGCCTGCTGTCTGGCCCAGAATTACCAGCTATTTATAAGCTAATTTTCTGTGCGAAGCAATAATTTTCTGCTCAAATATTTTAGGCCAAAAGTCAAACTTAATCGCTCAATTTGTCGAAATGGGCTAGAAAATCAGCCTGAAGTATCTTCTGATTTATAAGCTAATTTCCAGCCCGTATGGGATTTTCCGGAAAAATGGAGATTTTCATGATTTTCTGGACACAGAAAATTAGCTTATAAATCAGAAGATACTTTAGGCTGATTTCTTAGCCCATTTTGAACGTCCATAAAGTTAGCGGAGCAAGGTAAAAAAATGGGTTTTTTTTTTGTCAATTTTATGTTTTTTGGTGCTCGAACAAAAAAAAATGGTGCTCCATCCCTTCAGAAATTAGGGGTAAGGGGTAGAAAATAAGGAATGGTCGGAAAAAAATGCCATAATTATGTGCTTTTTATGTGCTTTCGGTTACTGTGAGTGGACGGGCAGGATGGGGGCTGATTTGGGAGAAATAGCCCTTCTAGGGGAAAATTACTTTTAGAGGTTGAAAGCCAGGATTGATGGTAACAGCTATAAACAGTAGGCCATGACTATGTGCTTTTTATGTGCTCCAAGAAAAAGGTGCAGAAAAGAGGGTAAAGAGGCCCGCATGAGGAAAACGGCCCATCTAGGGGAAAATTCAATTAGGGGTGAGTAAAATAATATTGGTGATTAAAGCGTCGTACTATGAACTACAATTATGTGTTTTTTATGTGCTCCAAGATGATTGATGGAAATAATGAAAAAGATGGAGCCTATTAGAGGAATCGACTTCCCACGGTACAATTGTGGTCGCAAATGAGATAGCCCTGGCGTCATTATTTTTTTTGGTTTCGATACATCATATCAAGAAAAAAAAACGTGTTTTGGAATGTTGACGCCGACAATATTCGTGCTCCATCCGGTAGCTGGAAAATACCCCCACGTCAAGCGGAATTGCTCGAAACGTATATGACGTGACCCAAATGGTTTCCAATCAGGGATGGGAACCTCGAATTACATTTGTAATTGAATTACTTGAAAATTACTAAATATATGTGATGTATAAAATTTCTTCGGGAGCGATTTTATTACACTGAGAATTTTTAATTTGTCATTTTTGATTATCAGTTCCGATAAATTATAGTAATCGATGGTAATTACAACGAAATTTACATCAGAATTTTATTGGGATTAAAAATCAAATCAAATTCATGTATATAATTTACAATGCCCATTTGGAATTCCTCCAGTAACTGAAAAGTCTTTTGGCAAAAAATACTCATTGTGAAGGAAAAAAAATTTGCTGGAGTAAATTACATATTACAGCTGAGATTAGGAATTTCCAATTCCTAACTGAAAAAGGAATTTCGTAATCGTCATTTTCAGATTATAAAATGGTAGAGTAACTGCAATATTCGATTCCAAAATTACAAATTATGCGAATAATTCTCAGATAATAATTTGGATTACTCATTCAATTTTGTAATTTGACAAATTTAAATTCTCGTGAGTTGTGCCAAAAGGACGTATAGACATTATTTTCTAGATTTTAGAAACTCCTGTTCTTAAACTTTATCCTTGATGGGATCATAAAAACTAATAAATTCGGGGATTGTTTTTAGAAACAAATATTTTCTAAAACCAATACTGAATTTTTCTTAATTTTAGAAAATATCCAGATTGAACTGAAAAATTGCAACCGAAGTATTTAAAGGGCGTAAGTGCCCCATAAATCCGGAGGGGTGCCCAAATATCGGAAATTTCAGATGTGCGGAAGGGTGATTTTGTAAAGAGGGAGAGGGGGGGAGGAGATTGGGCATTGAGAAATAACAATCGATTAAAATTGAGTTGGTGAGTTTTTCCAAAATATCTCCGAAACTAAAGGAGACCGCGAATATTTACGAAAATTTGGGGGGGGGGGTGCATTGAGAATTCACAAGCAAGAAAATTGAGTCGATAGATTTTTCAAAAATATCTTCAAAATTAAGGGAGATGGCGAATTTTTACTGAAAATTTGCGGAAGAGGGCGTGTGCATTGAGAATTCGCAATCAAAAAAATTGAGTCGGTAAGTTTTTCAAAAATATCTCCAAAACGAAGGGAAATATACAATTTTTACTGAAAATTTGGGGCGGGAGGGGGGTAGGAAGTTTGATTGAATACTCCATGTACAACCCTCCCCCCTTAAACTTTCAGTAAAAATTCACTATCTCCCTTACTTTCGCAGATATTTTTGAAAAACTTACCGACTCAATTTTTTTTGGTTATGAATTCTCAATATACCCCCCCCCCCGCCATTTTTGAGACCATTTTTTGAGTTAATCTGGAATGAATGATTAACACAAAGTTGTAAAGTAGCTGATTTCGCCAAAAATTGGTCCGGTTTCGTTCCTTGAAAATTTTAATTTTGTAGATACTTTTCAGATGGTTTTTTCTACTATCAAAAGACTTTCAAAAAATCTCTCCATTATCGTCGGAAAAGTCAATTTCTTTGATTTTCGACTTTTTCTCTTCTTTTTTGTTGAAATTCTGGGTGTCCTAAGACATTTTTTGAGTCTTCAATATGTATTATTGGCGAAAATTTCCCGTTCTTTCGATTAGGCNGTTGTAAAGTAGCTGATTTCGCCAAAAATTGGTCCGGTTTCGTTCCTTGAAAATTTTAATTTTGTAGATACTTTTCAGATGGTTTTTTCTACTATCAAAAGACTTTCAAAAAATCTCTCCATTATCGTCGGAAAAGTCAATTTCTTTGATTTTCGACTTTTTCTCTTCTTTTTTGTTGAAATTCTGGGTGTCCTAAGACATTTTTTGAGTCTTCAATATGTATTATTGGCGAAAATTTCCCGTTCTTTCGATTAGGCATGGTTTAAAGTTGTTCACATCACCAGAAATGTCCTGAAATTCCAAAAAGAGTTAAAAATTCCGCGTTGTATCACCTTTCCCCATCTGGATTGCAGATTTTTCATTTTTGTTGTGGAACTAACTTTTTGTTTCGGAAAGTATACAAAAATGAAGGTGGGATTCCACTCTATTCTATCTAATTATTTCTGCCCTGTTTTTCCTTTTTTTGATTTTTTTCATTAATTAAAAATGTTTTTTGTTTTCCATCGAAAACTTTTTTTTGCGAAGAAATTGAGAAAAGAAAATTTTACTGGAAAAGTATATATACGATCCCTGGGCTCGAATTTTTAAAAAGTCTCCTAATTGTTTTTAAGCAGATCAAAAACTATGTTCCGAAAAATTAGGTTCAAATGACCCAGACATATCTGAAACGTGGAAATTCATTATTCCCGAGGAAAGTGTTTATACGACTTTTTTATCTGTATTTTCAAAAAATTGAAAAATTTCCCATAAAAAAATTTAAAAAATTATCTCGAAAAATTGGGCTCAGATGACTCAGAATCATCAAAAACATGGATAGTTCATATTCCCTGGGAAAGAGTTCATACGACCTTTTGACCCAAATTTTCAGTGAAAAAAAATTACGCGTAAAAAAATCAAAAAAATTGTCTCATAAAATTAGGCTCAGATGACTCAGAAACATCTGAAGCGTGGAGATTTCATATCCTCTAGGAAAGTGTTTATACGACTTTTTTATCTGTATTTTCAAAAAATTGAAAAATTTCCCATAAAAAAATTTAAAAAATTATCTCGAAAAATTGGGCTCAGATGACTCAGAATCATCAAAAACATGGATAGTTCATATTCCCTGGGAAAGAGTTCATACGACCTTTTGACCCAAATTTTCAGTGAAAAAAAATTACGCGTAAAAAAATCAAAAAAATTGTCTCATAAAATTAGGCTCAGATGACTCAGAATCATCCAAAACGTGGAAATGTCGTATTCTCTGGAAAAGCGTTTATACGACCTTTTGGCACAAATTTGCTGCGGTCGCCATATTTTTGTTTTGAGACATCAATGAGTCCGAAAAAATGTTTTCGAAAGTCGCCACTCAAATTATTCGTGCTCCTCGTTTTGTAGAAGAAAGGTCTTCAGGTCGACCTGATGAGATTGGAGCACATCATCACATGGGACACTGTCCCAAAAAATTATGTGCTACAGGTTGGGCAAGGCTATTTAATTCGTGCTCCAGTTCCTGTCATCGTGGATAGATCAGGTAGACTGGTGACCGTCAGCAACTTTGTTGCTATTCAAGAGCTGTTTAACTCTAAACTGGTCACCCTGCGAGGGAAATGCCGCAACACGTCGTTTTATTCACCTTGCTATCGACTGGTTGACCAGGAAAATTTGAGAAAAATTGAATTTGTCAATTGAAGCACCTGGAAAATTCTAGTATTTTTTTTTCAATATTGTATCCGTAATTCTCGGAGAAAAAAAATTATTTCCAACAGGTGAACAAGTTTTTCCCGTGTTAAATGAAATTTCCTGTTGCGCGATGTTGCTGGGAACTCGCTAAATGCCCCCGGGAAGTGTAGAGTGGATTCGGCAACGCTGGAGCCTAAATAACACGGCGGCACTCTCCCGCGAAGGTGACTAAAGTCGCATTTTCCCGTCCGGTCACCAGACTAGGGTTAAACTCAGCAGTATTTCTCTTCGAAATATCTGCAATGTCATCTGGAGTAGGGACGGCCGTATCAGGCTCAATATTGAAACGGAAAGATCACTTGAGAATAAGCACGTGGATTATTGGTAAGCACGATTGAATAATTGGTTGAGGACGCTAAACTGACTATAGTAAACAATTTTTGAAAATAATCAGTTAATAATGAACTCCGAGTGGTCGACAATTTGACATTCAACTTAACCCTTTCTTCATTTCCTCTCAAATTACTGTCTCTATCAGCGTTACGGGGGGTAGGGGGGAGGAGGGGAGGAATACAAATTTTTGACACTTAGAGCGTGAAACACCGCCACGCACGTCGTGTCAAAAAATATTATTCGATAGACGGGCGTGAAGAACATTTTCTGGCGAATATGATTACAGAGCTCGCCTCCAGCTCGCCCTGTAATTTCGTATTCGCCAGAAATGTTCTCCACGCCCTAGTATCGAAATATACTATTTCACTCTCTGATTGTGGTCCTAAAACACTGGAATTAACACTGAAAAATGATTCATGAAATAATCTAGTTAATGAACGTGAAATTATCACAAATATCTATGTCGTTTTTTTCCTCATCATCATCCATTTTTGTCAAATTCTGCGGCTACGACAGTCAATCCCTTATGGAATACTAAAACAAAATTTTATGTCGCGCCGTGCAATAAGTCGAGTGTATCGCACGCTGCGCTTCGCGCAGCCTGCTCAAAACTCGTCTTCTGCACGACTTGACATAACATATTATAGAGCACTCGGTAATAAGTTTCGTTTTCAACGAATGTGAAGTTAACAGGCCGAGCCGAACCCGAGTGGAAATTCCGGTCAGGTCTTGATCAAATTTGGATCAAGTGAGATCTGACCAGTGATCAGGTATTGATCAAGTTGACGGATTCGGTCTTGATCAGACATGTTACGCCTCTGACCAATCCGGATTTGATCAGGACGAATGGATCCGAACTTGATCAAGTCAGCTATATGAAAACCGGATGACCTGTCTGTCTGTGTCAATAACAATTATCAATGATAACTCATCCAAAACAAAAGATAATTCAATTCTTTCACCGTAAGCCGCCTCTCTTAATGAATCTCTACTGTTATGACCTCTGAAAAAGCTTATTATTTTTTTACCGATGCTGGGGAACGAACCGGGGACCCTATGATTGCTAATCCTATGCCCTAACCACCACGCTATCACGCTATTATTATTGAGTAAGCTGTACATTGCCTATATGATTTGTATCGGGGTATTCGTTGAATTTACGATTATTCCTGATCTCGCGGATGTGCGTGTGTATTCTCAGAGATAATATTATTATTTAACTCTAACCCCTTACCAACCACTCCGTCCCTCTGCCCCAAAAGAGAAAAAAATGTTATCAAAAATAATTAACATTATTATTTGGCTCTAACCCCTTCGCCCCCTCCGCCCCTCTGTTCCAAAAGAGAAAAAAAAATTTATCAAAAATATTTAATATTATTATTTGGCTCCAACTCTCTACCTACTCTCTCCGAACTAGCGACTGCTGGAACAAATAGACTCTTGCCCTACTTTTACGAAACTCTCGCATGGGTCCGTTAGGGTTGGGAGCAACTTTCCGCCGTAGGGCGGAAAGTACTCATTTTCCTCCCGCCCATCAGACAGCAAAATACAAACTTTTCTTTGCAGGCGTGTTAAAAAGTAGCATGTGCACCTCTGGCGGGAAAACATGACTTTCAGCCCTTAATGCACAATATACTATTTCTATACACAAGTAGTACAAAGAAGCAAAAAAAAAGTATCAAAAATTTTGAGGCCGAATTTGCGTACGATATTTGGCGGAATGGCCTATATAGTACGACTCTTTCTAGTACCAGAAACGGAGAACACATGATTTTCGAACAAAATGGAGAACGACAAAAGAACATGGCGACCGCAGCAAAGTTGCTGACGGTCACCAGTGTACCTGATCTATCCACGATGACAGGAACTGGAGCACGAATTAAATAGCCTTGCCCAACGTGTAGCACATAATTTTTTGGGACAAAGTGTCCCATGTGATGATATGCTCCAATCTCATCAGGTCGACCTGAAGAACTTTCTCCTACAAAACGAGGAGCACGAATAATTTGAGTGGCGGATTTCGAAAACATATTTTTTGGGACTGATTGACGCCTCAAAAAAAAGATGGCGACCGCAACAAAGTTGCTGACGGTCACCAGTGTACCTGATCTGTCCACGATAGATGGGAGTGGAGCACGAATTTAACAGCCTTGTCCAATGTGTAGCACATTATTTTTTGGGACAAAGTGTTCCATGTGTGGTGATGTGCTCCAATCACATCAGGTCGACCTGAAGACCTTTCTCCTACAAAACGAGAAGCACGAATAATTTAAGTGGCGGATTTCGAAAACATATTTTTTCGGACTCATTGATGTCTCAAAAAAAAAGATGGCGACCGCAGCAAAGTTGCTGACGGTCACCAGTATACCTGATCTGTCCACGATGAAAGGGAGTGGAGCACGAATTTAATAGCCTTGTCCAATGTGTAGCACATAATTTTTTGGGACAAAGTGTCCCATGTGATGATGTGCTCCAATGACATCAGGTCGACCTGAAGATCTTGCTCGTACAAAACGAGGAGCACGAATTATTCGAGTGGCGGATTTCGAAAACATATTTTTTTTGGACTCAATGGTGTCCCAAATAAAANTGGCGGGAAAACATGACTTTCAGCCCTTAATGCACAATATACTATTTCTATACACAAGTAGTACAAAGAAGCAAAAAAAAAGTATCAAAAATTTTGAGGCCGAATTTGCGTACGATATTTGGCGGAATGGCCTATATAGTACGACTCTTTCTAGTACCAGAAACGGAGAACACATGATTTTCGAACAAAATGGAGAACGACAAAAGAACATGGCGACCGCAGCAAAGTTGCTGACGGTCACCAGTGTACCTGATCTATCCACGATGACAGGAACTGGAGCACGAATTAAATAGCCTTGCCCAACGTGTAGCACATAATTTTTTGGGACAAAGTGTCCCATGTGATGATATGCTCCAATCTCATCAGGTCGACCTGAAGAACTTTCTCCTACAAAACGAGGAGCACGAATAATTTGAGTGGCGGATTTCGAAAACATATTTTTTGGGACTGATTGACGCCTCAAAAAAAAGATGGCGACCGCAACAAAGTTGCTGACGGTCACCAGTGTACCTGATCTGTCCACGATAGATGGGAGTGGAGCACGAATTTAACAGCCTTGTCCAATGTGTAGCACATTATTTTTTGGGACAAAGTGTTCCATGTGTGGTGATGTGCTCCAATCACATCAGGTCGACCTGAAGACCTTTCTCCTACAAAACGAGAAGCACGAATAATTTAAGTGGCGGATTTCGAAAACATATTTTTTGGGACTGATTGACGCCTCAAAAAAAAGATGGCGACCGCAACAAAGTTGCTGACGGTCACCAGTGTACCTGATCTGTCCACGATAGATGGGAGTGGAGCACGAATTTAACAGCCTTGTCCAATGTGTAGCACATTATTTTTTGGGACAAAGTGTTCCATGTGTGGTGATGTGCTCCAATCACATCAGGTCGACCTGAAGACCTTTCTCCTACAAAACGAGAAGCACGAATAATTTAAGTGGCGGATTTCGAAAACATATTTTTTCGGACTCATTGATGTCTCAAAAAAAAAGATGGCGACCGCAGCAAAGTTGCTGACGGTCACCAGTATACCTGATCTGTCCACGATGAAAGGGAGTGGAGCACGAATTTAATAGCCTTGTCCAATGTGTAGCACATAATTTTTTGGGACAAAGTGTCCCATGTGATGATGTGCTCCAATGACATCAGGTCGACCTGAAGATCTTGCTCGTACAAAACGAGGAGCACGAATTATTCGAGTGGCGGATTTCGAAAACATATTTTTTTTGGACTCAATGGTGTCCCAAATAAAAAAATGGCGATCGCGGCAAAGTTTCTGACGGTTATCAGTATACTTAATTCCTTCATTACGATGAAAATTCAGGCACAAATCCATCGATATTGTTTTTTGTTACATTGGAAACCATTTGGGTCACGTCATATACGTTTCGAGCAATTCCGCTTGACGTGGGGGTATTTTCCAGCTACCGGATGGAGCACGAATATTGTCGGCGTCAACATTCGAAAACACGTTTTTTTTTTCTTGATATGATGTATCGAAACCAAAAAAAATAATAACGCCAGGGATATCTCATTTGCGACCTCAATTGTACCGTGGGAAGTCGATTCCTCTAATAGGCTCCATCTTTTCCATTATTTCGGTCAATTATCTTGGAGCACATAAAAAACACATAATTGTAGTTCATAGTACGAAGCTTTAATCACCAATATTATTTTACTCACCCCTAATTGAATTTTCCCCTAGATGGGCGGTTTTCCTCATGCAGACCTCTTTACCCCCTTTTCTGCGCCTTTTTCTTGGAGCACATAAAAACTACTGTTTATAGCTGTTACCATTAATCCTGACTTTCAACCCCTAAAAGTAATTTTCTCCTAGAAGGGCTATTTCTCCCAAATCAGCCCCCATCCTGCCTGTCCTCTCACAGTAACCGAAAGCACGTAAAAAGCACATAATTATGGCATTTTTTTCCCGACCATTCCTTATTTTCCACCCCTTACCCCTAATTCCCGAAGGGATGGAGCACCATTTTTTTTTGTTCAAGCGCCAAAAAACACATAAAAAGCACATAAATTTGACAAAAAAGAAACATTTTTTGACCTTGCTCCGCGAACTTTATGGACGTTCAAAATGGGCTAAGAAATCAGCCGGAAGTATCTTCTGATTATAAGCTAATTTCCTGTGTTGAGAAAATCATGAAAATCCCAATTTTTCCGGGAAATCCCATATGGGTTGGAAATTAGCTTATAAATCAGAAGATACCTCAGATTGATTTTCTAGCCCATTTCGACAAATTGAGCGATTAAGTTTGTCTTTTGTCCCAAAATATTTGAGCAGAAATTTATTGCTTCGCATAGAAAATTAGCTTATAAATAGCTGGTAATTCTGGGCCAGCCAGCAGGCCTAGGTAATGACCTTGGATGTGCCCATTTTCCAGCCCATATGGGATTTCCCGGAAAAATGGGGATTTCCATGATTTTCCCAACACAGGAACATTAGCTTATAAATCAGAAAATACTTCAGGCTGATTTTCTACCCCATTTTGACAAATTGAGTGATTAGGTAGACGCCCAAATCCTAGAGTTTGACATTTGGCCCAAAATATTTGGACAGAAAATTTTTGCTTCGCGCAGAAAATTAGCTTATAAATAGCTGATAATTCTGGGCCAGACAGCAGGCCCATGAGATGACCTTTAATTTGCCCATTTTCCAGCCCATATGGGATTTCCCGGAAACATCGGATTTTCATGGTTTTCTCAACACAGGAAATTAGCTTATAAATAGCTGATAATTCTGGGCCAGACAGCAGGCCCATGAGATGACCTTTAATTTGCCCATTTTCCAGCCCATATGGGATTTCCCGGAAACATCGGATTTTCATGGTTTTCTCAACACAGGAAATTAGCTTATAAATAGCTGATAATTCTGGGCCAGACAGCAGGCCCATGAGATGACCTTTAATTTGCCCATTTTCCAGCCCATATGGGATTTCCCGGAAACATCGGATTTTCATGGTTTTCTCAACACAGGAAATTAGCTTATAAATAGCTGATAATTCTGGGCCAGACAGCAGGCCCATGAGATGACCTTTAATTTGCCCATTTTCCAGCCCATATGGGATTTCCCGGAAACATCGGATTTTCATGGTTTTCTCAACACAGGAAATTAGCTTATAAATAGCTGATAATTCTGGGCCAGACAGCAGGCCCATGAGATGACCTTTAATTTGCCCATTTTCCAGCCCATATGGGATTTCCCGGAAACATCGGATTTTCATGGTTTTCTCAACACAGGAAATTAGCTTATAAATCAAAAGATATCAGCGTGGTTTTCGAGCCAATTCTGATGACTTGGCCGCCTAACTTAACGCCCAAATCCGAAAAATCGATTTTACGCCCAAAATATTTCAGCAGAAAATTTTTGGTTTGCACAGAAAAAAAGTTTATAAAAAGCATGTAATTTCGAGCTGTTGACCGAGTCGATCCGAGCACCTTGGCTGCCTGGCTTGACGGAGCTGTGTTTTGGGCACCGTTGGCTGGAGGATTATCGTGGCTTGTTCCGGAGTCAACTCTGCCCCGGCTCTTAGACTGATTTTTTTTGGCACGTTTTGGAGGAGTTCTGGTGAGCAGAGGGATCATTCCAGCAGAATTTATTCTTTTGACATTCCTGTAAATTATCTGGTGCAGTAATCGGAGTTTGGTTACCTTTTGATTTTGTCGACGTTTAGCGTCGGGCGACATGACGCCATTTTAGAGTGATTAGTTGTTGGGACGAACTCTTATTATCTGCTCGGCAGAGGTTAGCCTCTCCCGTTGTAAATTCATTTTGCGTTTAAAGTGAACATTTATTATTCTTTTATTATTTGTTTTAGTACTCCTTTGGCTCAAGTATAAATTCAGTGGTTTTCTATCATTAATGACTCTCGTTTGGATAAGCTAGTTGTCGACAGTCGGATGTGGACATCTCGACAGCTAGTTAACATTCTCGTTATTCAGTTGATTTTCGATGTTCCATGTTGTTTTTATTATTTAATCGATTTCTTTTGGGTTTCGAACATCGAAATTATTTATCGCAAACGCCAACTGGGATTGTAGCGTCTCTCGACGCTCGAGTTATGTGTCGTGACCTTGTGTACGGTCAGTAGTATTGTGTTGTGTCTCTCTCGAGGCAATCCCACTTGTCGTTGCTGGAATCAATTCTCTCATCTATTATTTGATATTTTAAATAATTCCTTCCTCTCGGAAATCGCAATTCCTTCATCATTTTTACTGTTAATCAAAAAATGTTGCCATTTAAATGTTACTTTTGTCATTTTTACTGTTTGACATTTTCTCTTGACTTTTATTTATTTGACTGATCATATCTTTTAACTGGCTAGCATTCAATTAATTCGACGATTCACGGTTAGGGAATTTTGGTTGTATCGAGTCTTTAGTTTTTTTTTTTAGAAAAAAAATTGAATATTAATGTAATAAACTATTCGAATTCTTATTGGATATCTGAGGGATGGGAAAGGGGGTTGTTGAATAAACTATTTTATTCCCCGCATTTCGGAATTTGGCGATATACCTAGTTGACAGAACCCAGTCATTTCAGGAATCATCAGGACAACATTTTGTAGAACCCAGCCGCCACCGTGGTTATCTGAACTACCGGCAGTTGTCCGTTTGTCGGAGAATTGTTGGAATATTTTGTTGTCTACATTTTCTTTTGCACGATTCAGTCGTGCTGGCGACCAACTTTTGTTTTGTTATTTGGTCGCCGAGGGCTGTGTATGTTCGCATCGTCCGCAGAGGCGCGAAATACGTCACAGTAGATAGTTGGGAAAAATTGAATGATAAAAATTTACCATCGAGAGAAGCTTTTTATTCTACACTGAGCAATCAAGAGATTTCAGAAGAAGATTATTCACATGCTTGTCAAGTTTGGGAAAAATTTGGTATCTCAACGCTTTGTGAATATTGTGACTTGTATTTGAAAATCGACGTTTTACTTCTAGCTGACATTTTTGAAAATTTTCGCAAAAGCTGCTCCTCTGTGTATAATCTCGATCCACTGCACTATTACACAGCACCTGGACTAGCGTTCGATGCAATGGTGAAATGCACTGGTGCAGAGATTGAGCTTTTTACAGATGTTGATAAACTCTTATTCATTGAGAAAGGTATCCGTGGAGGTGTAGCTCAGTGCACCAATCGTTTTGCTCATGCCAACAATCGATATATGGGGAAGGATTACGAGGAAAATAAAGAGGAATCTTATTTTATGTACTTTGATGTAAATAACTTGTATGGTGCAGCTATGAGTCAATACCTACTCTATGGTGGTTTGGAATGGGAAAATCCAGAAGGATTCAATGTCTTCAATGTTCCCGATGATTCTCCAGTTAGATATATTCAAGAAGTAGACTTGGAGTATCCCAGAGAATTTCATGATGCACACAAAGACCTACCGCCATGTCCTGAACATTCTGTTCCCCCAAATCGCAAAAATACCAAGCTTATGACTACTCTGTATGCCAAAAAGGCTTATATTATACAGTACAGAAATTTGAAACAATTTCTGACTCGGTATGAAATTGACAGGAATTCATCGAATTTTGAAATTCAATCAGGCCACATGGCTCAAGCCCTACATCGATCTTAATACAGAAATACGAACAAAATCGATGACTGACTTTCATAAGAATTTCTTCACGTGGATAAACAATGCAGTTTTTGGGAAAAACAGAGAATGTTAGAAAACATGAAGATATAAAGTTAGTTACTAAATGGGAGGGGAGGTATGGAGCGAGGACTCGCATTGCTCAGCCTAATTTCCATTGCAGTCTAATTTTCGATGATGATATAGTAATAATTGAAATGAATCATGCAAAAATTAATTTCAATAAACCAATTTACACTGGATTTATAATCTTGGACTTGTCAAAAATTTACATCTACGATTTACATCATTATAATTATGTGAAACGAGAGTTTGATGAGAAATCAAAATTAATGTACACAGATACAGACAGTCTTTTATATCATTTCAATGTTCATGATATTTATGAGTTTATGAAACGAGATATTTCCAAATTTGACACCTCTGAATATCCAGCAGACAATGTTTATGGACTGCCAAGAGTGATTAAAAAAGTGATAGGTTTAATGAAAGATGAATGTAATGGGAAGATTCCGACTGATTTTATTGGCCTGCGTGCCAAAGTGTATACTTTCAAGGTATTGGGTGATGTTCAAGAGAAAAAACGAGCGAAAGGTGTTGTTATAAATAGACGGCTTACGGATTCCCTGCGTGAAAGAACAATTTCCTTATGGATTCTTACCTTTGAAGTTATTCACATCTACCACCATCATTCGAATCTCCCTCGAGGCCAGTGACTTGTTTAGTGAGAGTTACTTTTAAAATACTGTTGTTGTTGTTGTTGTTGTTCGACTCCACCTCCGACTTCACCTGGAAGACCGCTCAGTAAACTAAGCGATACAAACTTTTTCTAATTGCTCTGCAGAAGTGCTCCCTCTAACCAGAGGGTGAGCCCTACTCCAGTCCGGAGTCATGCTGCCTAAGTAGCCGAAGGGACCGAAGGAGGACAGCCTTCTGCATCTGGCCAGCTAATATGGAGGCATTCCGCCTACAGGCTGGGATCACTTCAAGCGCAGATACAAAAGACGGCTTCATTCCGCCGAGAGAACCAATAATGAAGCCAATCAACTTGACCCTGAACCCCCGGTTCAGCTGACGTAGCTCAAACAGGAGAGGCTGGTATTTGAGCCGCTTTTCCTCTTCCTTCATTGATATATTGTTCTCGGCAGGAGCCGAGAACTCAACGACACAGATGATTTTGTCATCAAAATCAACGAAGACGAGGTCAGGCTTCGTCGCCGCAATAGGCCTGATGGTCTCAAACGAGAAGGTCCAATAAATCTTACACCTCTCATTCACGACGATGGACTCAACATCCCCTGGAGCATAAGGCAGCACCGGCGTACTGTCTATCCCATAAGAGTGCCGTAAATGATAATACAGCACTCTCAAAGCCGCATTATGACGGTAGATATAACTCGTAATTGCATACGTCGGACAAGCCGACAAAAGATGCATCAGAGTTTCCGGGGACTGCTTGCAAGCCCGACACCTAATATCCGGAACTTGCAACCCCATAACACGACTTCGATAGACCAGAGTGTTTATCACGCCATCCTGACACGCGCAAATGAAACTCACAGTCTCGGACATCAAGCCAGCCGACTTCAAGAAAGAGAAAGTCAACTGGACGGACAGCCTCTGCTCCTCCACATGACGGAAGAATACGCCATGCATGGGCTTGTCAACGTGCCGGCGGAGCAAGGTGGACTGCTCCGCCTCCTTGATGGTCGCTCTTCGCCGAGATTTAGTCATGCTGGCTAATGAATCACGAGCCAACTGACCACCTCGGCCACGACGAAATTCCAATCCGAGAGCTCCAGCTGCGGAATCCGCTGCCGTATAGAGAAAGGCTTGAATCCCATGAAGCTCATGATCATGAACAAACTCCAAGAAAGGATCCAAGCCATTCATGACGTCACAGGGCAAGCCAAGGACCAAGCGCTCATGGAGAGATTCTAGGCTGAGAACTCCTCGTCCTCCACTGTCTCACGGGAAGTACAAACGCGAACACGAAGACCGGGGATGCAGGCTCCTGTAGATATTCATGAGCTTGCGAGTATCTCAGTCCAACTGCTTCAGCACATTCTTCCTCCATTTGAGCACGCCAAAGGAGTACAGAAGAACTGGAACAGCGAACATGTTTGTTGCGGCTACTTTGTTTTTTCCGGAAAGTTCGGACTTCCAAACTTTGCGAAGCCGCCGACGATACTCCTCACGAAAAGTCTCATTGACTGCCTTAGCCTCCACTACGGATTGCTGACTGAAGCCAAGATACCTATGAGACTCTTCGGCGCCAAGATGTCCGATGACGCTTCCGTCCACCAATTGGAGATCCCCTGTTCCATCCCCAACCTTCCCCCTCTTCATATGGAAAACTGCGCACTTGTCCCACCCGAAACTCATACCGACTGCTCGAGAGAACATCACGACATCAAGCTGGAACTTGAGTTGCCGCTCCCCGGAGGCAAATAATTTCAAGTCATCCATATAGAATATATGGCTAACCTGATGCCTCCTGTCGCCAGATCTCCCGGCTTGGTACCCACTAAAAGCACGCAAAGCAACAGAAAGGGGCATCAGCGAAATGCAGAACAAGAGAGGGGTCAAGTGTCACCTTGAAAAACTCCTCTCTTGTATTGCACCAACCCTGAAGTTAGCCGACCCCCACCAGATGTTATGGTGAAGCGCGTCCTCCAAAGGTCTTTAAGGCACCTCACTATATTAGTTTCTACCGCAAGACACTCCAACAGCAGAAAGATGAGATGATGGCTCGTGCTATCAAATGCCTTACGGTAGTCAACCCAGGCCACTGACAGGTTTCGATAATACTGCATCGAATCGCGCAATACACAGCGATCGACGAGTAAACTCTCCTTGCAACCTGACAGCGACCGCTTTCCCCCGCGCTATTCGTAGATCTGGTGCCACACTGGTCGTATATCATACACGCTCATTCAAAACCCCTGTGAAGAGCTTGTATAGCGTATTCAAGCACGTTATTGGCCGATAACTCGCCGGATTGGACAAGTCTCCCTTCTTCGGAAGCAGCGCAGTTCTCCCCTCCACCAACCACTCAGGAATCGAGGCATTACCATTGATATATGAGGTAAATATCCGGGCCGGATGGCTATGAACAGAGATAAACCTCTTCCACCAAAATGCATTGATACCATCTGGACCCGGGGCGGCATGGTTCTTCAAACTTCGTAACACAACTTGAATCTCCTCCTGAGTGACTGGGGTGAATTCCGCACGCTGCCGGTGATGTCCTCCACAGAACGCGCGAAACTCCTTAAGGGCTGGAGTTTCCATCACGAGATGAGGAACTTGACCATACAGTCCCCCCCAGAATTCCTCAACCTGTTCGACCGAAGGCATCTTGTCGGACGCAGGCGCTAGTGGATCGAACCAATGGTTGAGGTCGCAGTGGAAGACGGAATTGTCCTTTGTAGCCCCTAGAACTCGCACTATCTCGACAAATCTCTCCTTGATAACAAGGAGGATCGCATTATTCAGTGTGTGATGATGATAACGCAAGTTTGCAAATATTTTGCGAATGCGTGACGTGAAATCTCGACCAATCACAAGGAAATCAATCACACACTGAATTTGCAACGCCTGCTTCCGAGCCTCCTCGATTTTCCCCTGGAGCTGCGCAATTCGCCTTCTCATCTTCAGCTCAAACGCCCCCCTCGCACGGGCTCGCGGCTTTAGACGGAGCGCCGCATTATATACAGCCCAGCTCACGTCGAGCAAGTCAACGTCCGGGGAGAGCACTGCAGCCAATGCCTCATTCTCCAATGCCAGATGTCCAGGCCGAATACAGAACTTCCCCGTGACTCTCTCCTCCCTTGATCCCATATCCCTCGAAGTTCGCGCCGGCACCTCATCACCATGCTGAGTAGGCTGCTCCGGCTGAGGATGGTCGCCTGACAGAAATCCGAGAGAAACGACCACCAGACAGCCGCCACGGAACAACGAGCAAATCATATCCCTGCCGACGCAAGCGAATGGCCTGTTCCCGAAGATGTTGCTTCCTCTAGGAGACCCGGGTTCGATTCCCGACTGGGTAAAGCGGAAATTTTTTCTCTCTAAATTCAAATTCTCTTAGAATGTTTTTTTTTTTTTAAGCGTAGGGAGTGTGGCGAACCCATCGCCCGGCATGTCCGCAATAGCCATGGTGGTGTCGGGCTAACCACCCGGCGGCACCTATACCCGGTTTCGTCATCGAGCCGCGGCAGAGCCCCCCACAATCGATCCCTCTCGGATGGGGACCGCGGATCAGTTGGGAGGGGTGAACGATCTGGATCCAATGGTAACAACCCGGCTGTCCAAAGGATTAGGTGGACGGAGGAACTCAAGGAGGACCTCATGCAATGTTGGCAAGACAGTGCCGGCGCAAGTGGGCTACATGGCAACAATGCAAAGCTTGTGGTGCGCAATGCACCCTGAGTTTTCGCACTTCACAATTCAGCATTTGAGAGATCAAGCCAGTCGCTTGCGCCGACAGGCATATGATTTGCTTGTCGTTCCACGGGGGCTGATGGATGCTCCTCCTCTTGTGGTATCTCAGAGGAGTGAGGATATACAGTCAGAACAACCGACCCAACAGAGCCATGAGGAGCCTCAGGGGTCCTCGCGTGATATAGGGGGGCCTTTATTATTATTATTGTTTGTTGTTGTTGTTGTTGTTGTTGTTGTTGTTGTTCTTGTTCTTGTTGTTGTTGTTGTTGTTGTTGTTGTTGTTGTTGTTGTTGTTGTTGTCAGGAGAATAGCGACAAGGTTGGAATTTATGAAGAAGAGTCAAAATGTATTATTTGGGGTAGGAAATACTCTTATCTACATTTCTCAAATATTCTCAAAATGACAGATTATTCAAACAAAGTAAAACGATAATTCGATATTGAAACACCTTGGCTCGATGAGAGACAGAGAGAGAGAGAGATTGATTGATTGATTGATTGAGTTTATTGCTGTACATTATGTTGTACCAAATTATGGTGGCAAAACCACATAAGCTGGTATACAGTAAATCACAGTGTATATCATGGAGTAAACAATACATGCTAATAATAATAGATACATAAAAAGCAGAGTAAGATGAGAAGGAGCAACATGCAACAGAAAGAGCAAGCTTCGGCGGGTCCTAAACAAACGGGTGAATAGCAAGTGCGAAATGGTAACGATGAAAGAGGGAAGAGTGTAAGAATAAGAAGGGAAAGGAAGACAGGGGCAGCAGAGGAAGGGAAAGTGATAAGAGGAGAGCAAAAGGTAGGAAAAGCATTAAGAGTAGTCCCTCAGATAATTCCGCACAGCTAATCGGAAAGACGACAGTGTGGGAAGGTCCCGCACTGCAGAGGGAATTGAGTTCCATAAATAAGCCGCAGACGCGTGGAAGGAGAATCGCATGGCTTCAGTCCTGAAAGGCTTGATCATAAGGGGAGTCACCTCACCCCTCACCGGCCGCACGGCCCGACTGGCCACAAAAAAGTCAGCCAGATACACAGGCTGACCAAAGCAGAGGATCTTGTAAGTGAGGCACGCAAGGAAGTAATTCCTGCGCACTTCACACGTCGTCCAGCCAAGCCGCAGATGATAGGGAGTGATGTGGTCGTCTCTCCTTAGCCCAAAGATGGATCTAACCGTCATATTGATGAGAGGCTGAATCACAGTAGCAAGTACACCAGACGGACCATCATACACGAGACAGCAGTAGTCGATCAGGGGGAACACCAAAGCCTGAATGAGGTGTTTACGCAGACCCAGAATGGTACTGGCTCTAAAGAACCGAAGGCGGTCTCTTCCTTCCAAGAGACCTTGTTATCCAGAACCACTTCCAGGCTGTGCACGGTAGTATCAAACGGAATTGCAGAGCCACCAACGTTGACAGACAAACCGAGCAAGGAATAGACATCGTTAACGAAGACATTACAGCAAAAAATGATAGCTTTCGTCTTCGCCACATTCGGCTTCAGCCGATTTGCATTAGCCCAGTCTGTCACACGGTTAGCAGCATTGCTCATGCGGCGAATGGCATCCTCTAACTCCTCACGTGGAAAGGTCAGGTAAATCTGGAGATCATCAGCATATATCAGATGCCGAACTCCAGGCCCTAAATATACACCAACATCATTAATGAACACGGGGAATAGCAGAGGACCTAGAACAGATCCCTGCGGAACTCCCCTATTCAGATGACAGAAGGATGAACAGCCACTCACCCCGCCTAGTGTAGCCTGCGAACGACCACCCAGATATGATGCAAGCCACCTCAGTGAAGAAGCTGAGAAGCCATAGCCTAACAGCTTCCGCAGCAGCAACACGTGACAAACGGAATCGAACGCCTTGCTGAAATCGAATAACAGCAGCATCGTCAGCTGCCGTCTATCAATACCAGTCCTAATGTCATCTGTCAGTTTCAATAGCGCCGTCTGCGTCACATTGAATGGACGAAAACCCATCTGCAGGGAGTCCAGAATGAAGCGCTCAGCAAGGAAGCCGGAGATTTGCTGGGAAGGAAGTTTCTCCAGCACCTTGGAGAGGAAACAGAGCAAGGCAATCGGCCTGAAGTCATGAGGTGACACAGGATTTTTCACCTTGCCAAGCGCAACAATAAGGGACCTCCTCCATTCAGAGGGAAAGCAGGACCGAGCGAAAGAGATATTAAAGAGCATCACTAGATAAGGTGTTAGAATCGGCAGGGCAGCCACAACCACCGACCTGGGAACCCCATCAGTCCCTTTAGCTTCGGTAGAGAAGTGCCGAACAGCCTTCTGTACCTCATCAGCAGTGACTGGCCTGAAGGAGAAACCCACGGCAGGAGGGATGGCCCCTAGCTCAGCCGACTCCAAGAACCCATCCAGCGAAAGCTCCGTCTCGTCAAAGGACACTCCAGAAAAGCAACGATTCAAGACATCAGGATCGAAATCGGGTGTTGAGTCATTCCGAGCCACCACACGAAGCCTTCTGAGCTCCTTCCAGATAAGCGAAGGGTCAGAGAGAGGCTCCAGCCTTCGCTGGAAGAAAAGTTGACGTGCCGCCTCAACCTCACGATGAGCACGATCACGAGCCGTGCGATAGGTTAAGAGTGCTTGACGAGAGTGAGTAAGTTTATACACACGGTACAGGCGATCTCTCTTCGCTACAAGAGCAACGATCCCATCAGTAAACCACGGCTTGCGCTTCGAGGACTTCCTCACCGTCTTGAGCGGGACAGCAGCGTCCATGGCGACTCCAAGATTACCGCCCAGATATGCAGTCACTTCGTCTGGAGACGACAGGCCATCGAACACCGACCAGTCGCTCCCGGCAAGCTGCGACAATAGCACATCACGATCTAGAGCAGCAAAATCCCTGTAAGTGAAGTCCCTACTCACAGATGGGCGAGGCAGGACAGCCTGTATCGTTGCAATGATAAGATCGTGACCATCCACAAAGGGGGTCTCTGTCTTCCAGTAGGATAGAAGCGTGTCATCATGATCAATCAGGCACAGATCAAGCCAGGAGTCTGAGCCATGAGTATGATGAGTGGCACCGTGCGGCACAAGGCTCAGAGAAAAATCGGAGCAGAGCGAACGCACCAGAGCCGCATCAAGGTTACTCATGGACAGCTGATCGGCATTGAAATCCCCAAGGATGACCTTGGAGCTATAATCCTGAAGAAACCCCCGCAGAGAGGGGATGAAGTCATTTCCCTGGAAGAAAGGAGCATGTGGCGGCCTATATACCACTGCAACAAAGACTGGAAAGACACCATGACAGGAGATTTCACAGAACAGATACTCGGGGAAACCAGGTCTTTTAGTCCACACATGAGAGGAAGATGCGAGAACTGTGACCCTGAAGCAGTTATTGATGAACAAAGCTACCCCGCCACCACGCGTATTCCGATCACGCCTGAAGAGCCTATAGCCTTCCAGCGAAATGACGTCGTCATAAATAAGAGGGCAAAGCTTAGTCTCTGACATGGCGATAACATGAAATGGAGTACGAGATTTCAGGAAAAACCTGACTCTCTCAATGTGAGCTCTGAGAGAGTTCACGTTAAGATGACAGACACGCAAACCTTCCAATTCCAACATGGCTGCCGCCTGACTGTGCTCAAGGTAGGAATGAGTTAGCGAAAGCAGAGCGGGAGACTGAGAAAAAGAAGAGAGAGGAAGAGAAAGATTGGAGACAGCAGATATAGCAGAAGCAGAAGAGTTTATTGAGGGCCCGCCATGAAGTTTTTTAATTCGGCCATCGATGAGACTCTGGTTGCAGCATCCTCCTTCTTTTTCTTTATGAACACAGCTCCATTTCGAATGAAGGTATGAAATCCTCTCTCCTTGGCAGCAGTCCTCACAGCGCGTCTAAGATTATGGAGATCTTGCGGGAGGAACTCGTTGATGTTGATGAGTGATGGCTGCAGGGGAAGTGTCGCTTCAGAGGCAGACACGAGCTCAGCTGAAAACTGAGACGAATACAGCTTGCCATGCCTTGCCTTCGCGATCACTAACTCACGAACGAGTTCACCAGACGAGACTGACACCAAAAGTGATGAGGACTTGGTGGCACTATCAGCTGCCGTGCTCGTAGGTACTGAAGAAACTACAGCTCTATCATCAGCGGCATCCACAGCTGAAGGCTGCCTTACCCGAAGAGAACGCACACTGCGAATGTCATCCATCTGAATACAGGATGACACGGCACGAAAGATAGCGAACGACAGTTTTCTCATGTCACAGTTCGCAAGCGGATCAAGGCCTGAGATGAGGATATCCGACACAAGCCTCATCCTTTCCGCGTTGATCTTCGCTAGAGAGTCAGCCAGTTCCACCGTCTCCTCAACGGAGCTCACCCTGCCCATGACGGCTCCCGACGCTTTAGCTGACGCACCAGCAGACACCGAGACAGAGTTGGCTGTATCTTCCTTCATCTGCCGCTGCTCCTCTTCAAACAAGTTGACTCGCTCCCTCAGTGCCCCGACATCAGTCTCTACAGATTGCTTCAGGCTTCTGATCTCCTCACGCTGCTCAGCCACAACAGCCTCAACGTCATCAATACGCTTGACCAGGGCTGGAAACTGGTCAAGAGAAAGCGAGAGAGAGAGAGAGAGAGAGA
>NW_021681503.1:84256-99910 GCF_001412515.2 Diachasma alloeum
AGAGAGAGAGAGAGAGAGAGAGAGAGACAGAGAGAAAGAGACAGATAGAGACAGAGAGAGAGAGACAGAGAGAGAGAAAAAATTGACAAGTACTGTATTCGGTATAGTATAGGTTTCCAGATATTTTGGAATATCTATGACGGATGATCTTCGGAGCTATTTGGCCAAGACAGTTTTAGAAGGTTACGACTCACCATTTTTAATTTTGAGTAACTTTAAGAAAATGGAGTTTATGAGTTTGAATAAGTTCTGGAGCCTCAGAATCACGCCGGTCGGGTAGGCGTGTCCCTTGAAGAAATTATCTCAACTAGCGGCCACGAGTATCGTTTTCTCGGATATGTCCAGAGCTTACTTCAGAAAACGGAGTCTACTGTATTAATTCACTATATATTCAGTTCACTTCAGGTTTCTTATATTTGTTCGAAGTTAATTGCAATGTCTTAACACTATTTATTTATCAAAACTGAGTTCAAGCACAGGCAACAAATGCATGATATGCTCGATTTCACGACCGACTACGAAGTTGTGCGTAATTGTCGGTTACTAGGGAGGTTTTACTGCGAAAATCACTGTTGTATTATCCGCGGTCTACCGATCGGTTGAGCCCAAGTGAAGGGAAACGAACTCGGCGTAGAGACAATACGTGAATTGACGCAGGAATCGATAGCAATGTTGACGACTGTTCCGTCTGATGGCGACTGATCATAAATTTTTACGACTCGCGAGTCGAGTACTCATGTAAGTGTTGGTCGTGGGTGTTTAGCTACGTTAGCAAATTTTGGGTTATAACAGAGTTTCTAGAACTCGTTGTTCTAGAAACGTTTTTTCAATTTTTTTGTTTTTTATTTATTTCATTAAAAATATTACATTTGATTAGCATCCATCCAACTATTATGAGTACTATCAAATCCCAACCATTTTACATATTCCTTCTTTCCCTTCTTCTTCAACAATTTCTCAACAAGAAACACATGTGGATACTTGACCAAACTCAATTCCTCCTGATAAAAGCCGCCTTCAATTGCTCCGTCGTTCTCATCCGCCAGTTTGTACGTCACCGGAGTGGTGTTCTGCACTTTTTTGATTGTAAATATTTCTGTAGTCCAGTTGGGAGTGTATCCTTTCTCGAAAACAGTTGTAAGGATATTTTCCCGAATTGTTCACCCAGGAAAAATCCAAACTACTTTTTAAGCCTTCTCTATCGCTCAATAATTGGGCGCCAGCCGAACCTTGTAACGTGGTCAGTTTTTACTGGGGATCAAAATGAGCGTTATCTTGCCCTTTTTCCTTGGTAAAGTCAGAAAACTGAAACTCGATGATTGTGGGCGCCAGTTGTTCTTTGTCTCGACGGAAACAACAAAAACCGGAATTAGATCGATGTGGAAAAATATAACAAAACCAAAGATTCAAAAGCACAAAAAAACTTAAACCTAAGGGGCCAAGGGAAAGGACACTGGGTGCTTGCGCTGCTCAGGGGGTGGGTTGTGGAGAGAGGGGTAGGTTCAAGTGGAGAACGGGTCACTAGGCTCTTATCCTAAAAGAAAGAAACCCAAGGCCAAAATTTAATGCTGAAATGTACGGATCTGTATTGTCTCTAAAATTCAACAAAAGAGTAATAATCGTAATAATCGTTTCAAAAAACCCATAGTCCGCTCTGAGAGTGAGGGAGAGAGACCAAAAAATGTATACCTATCCATCAAAATTAGTAATAATAATTCCATAATATCAGAATAATATCACACCGTAATTAATATCACGCGATGTACGCAGAGAGACCCAAAAAAACATAATAAATCCAAAATAAAATAAGTAACCTCAAAAATGGAACAAAAATGAGAAAAGAAAAAAAATAATATCGAATTCAATATCGAACGAGAGTTGGCTAATTTAGCAATAACGAAGAAAAACCACTTATCCCGAATTCCAAAAATAATCCCCGACAACAAGAAAAATCCTAGCGCAACATAATTTTTGAAAACGCGCGGGCTCGAGAGCATACAACGAACACGTGGTAGTTAAAACGACGGACGCGGCGCATGAAATCTACCGAGGCGCGACCTTGAAGCGAAAGCCGCTTGAAAATGTCTCTAATGAAGGCGGTGAACGCATGAAAAAAATCATCAATAAAGTCTCACAGCCCGTCAGCACACAAAAATCCTAATTATTCCGTATTTTCAGAGATATTTCATCCCGAGGCGATGAACGCAACATTGAAACGATCGGAGCGGAATGAAAATAGAACTACATCCCGAGAAAATCGAAAGAACGCGAAAATCCCGAAAAGTTCTTAAATGAATGAAACGTCTAATTAATTAAGCCATAATGACTGGCAAGACCGAGAGGTAAATAGCTCGAAGTGTTCGAGAAGGCGTCTAGCGCAGAAGTGCCTTTCGAAGTCGGAAACTACACGGCTTTTATCCAAAAATTCCAACGCAAAACTCCCGAAATATTCACTCACTTAAGCGACATAAAACTATCCTTACGGGTGCGAGAGAGAAGCACGAAATCCACCATCGTAAGAGAGAGACAGATAAGAAATCTCTCGCGGCGTCAAAACTCGCAAAATCTGACAGGCGATTAATGCAATTATTGGGCGTTATTTAAGCTCTACCGCACAGAGCAAGACCTCAAAATCAATAAATTATGATCCAAAAACCCTGAGATGAGAAAACCTACGAAAATGATTCCCAACAATACGAGAATCCCACAACCAAAAATACTCGTGAAACTCACCAGCGAAACGATGCACTACTAGTCGCTTGTCGGCTCCTCGGCAAAGTCTCCACATACGAATCTCCGTGGCCCCCAAATGTCTCGTTTCACCTATCGGTACTCTCCCGATTAACTACAATTGTCTTTAGATTCACACAAAAGAAAAACTCCTATGATAGTCGAAACGGAGAGAACTAACCGCGCTATACTTACGTGTGCCACACGTGAGGTATGCTAATCGATACTGACGCTCGATGGGCCACGATGGCGGCTTGGCGCACGGAGATGAGACGTGGACAGAGCGCCACGTGTGCCTGGATGGCGCAACAATTACATAACGGTCGGTAACCGGGAATTCTACCTAACGAAATTCAAATTGAAATAACTCTATACAAAAAGTCATTACTACAGCGATCGAAATGGATGTCAGAGTGGGTTATTAACTCAAGAAAAATTCATATTTAACTATAATCTCCTCTCCGGAGTCGTATTCTCGGGATCACGGGGCTAGGGAAATAAATTACGAAGGCAATGAACAAAACTTAATTACAAAAAAGTGTAAACAATTAGAAAAGTCGAGCTCAAACGACCTTGGCGATTCACGCGAGACCAACGGTTGGGATTGATCGCGTGACCTTCCACCTAACCTAAAACTAACCCATCCCAAACCCCAAAAATCCACTACTTGACCGGTACTATTCCAACTACTCCTACACAATCCCCGAAAATTCGAAAGGAAGGGAAAAATCCTCAAAAATGATCGCGCAGCTCGGTAATATCTCGGTCTTAGTCACGAAAATTCTATCGGCCCTATATAGTTAATTTTTCCCTATCTAATTAACAAAACAGAAAGCGTGAAATGCAAGGGAAAGACAAAACGAATCCAAAAATACGAAAGAGGCGTCAGAACGCAAAACAAAATTCTCAATAACAAAGAAAAATGATAAAAACAAAAAAGTGTTAGAACGTAAAACCGAAGCTCTGATGAATCCAAAATGACTCGAAATCTCTAATTATTAACAAAATGAATTGACTCGAAACTATTGGCTCGACTGGGTCGTTTTCTTTGCGTACTTACGGGTTTTCCGGTAGTTTTTCCGATGATCCCGCGGCGAGCGAAGGGATTTCCCCAGAATCCCTTACACCCCCCATCTTTGCCGGTTCCAAGTCCGTTTCCGCATCGGTCAAGGGTTGTTATCCATGCGGTTGTTATCCTTCCTTCCTTCAGCACTGTAGCAATAGTGCTTTCCTCTGATCAGCATCACTCGAACCCACGACCTGAAATAGAGTCTCATGCTCTATGAATAGAGAGCCGGGCAACCTCATAAACGTATTGCATAGACCTAAGATTATTTATTAATTATAGCCTTTAGGCACCAGGTACATGAAGCACAGCCAGAAAAACGGATTAGTACGCTATTCGTTATGGAAAAAATGCAACAAAAAATCCCATTTATGTGTTTTCAATACTAGACACAGCAGGCAGTAATAAGCTCAAAAGCAGACGGGATTTGCACAACAACACATTCCTAGACAGCAGTGGTAATCCAAGAATAATATAGGCACTCAGCACATTCCCCTTTGAACGCGAACATTACCGCAAGCAAATGCATCAGGCACAGAGGCAAAAATATTCACTATCTTAATCTAATAATGAATTGAGTATAATTTAATTAAGAACAATAACGGTCCTGGGCTTAAGGCCATGGAAGATGTAAAATTCCCAAACGCCAATCTTCAAATTGTATCGCAAGTGGCTTCTGCAGCAATTCACTCGAAGGCTCCTTTATTCAGGTGACTTTGCAGCAACCTGTTTGTCGAGGAACCTAGTGATGGCCATGGGGTCCATGGCTGCGAGTTGTTCCAGCCACTGCTCTGCCGTCTTGGTTTCCAGGCTTGTGGCAGTAATGGGGTGGCTAGACAGCATTATACGCCCTGGTGGCATTAGAGGGGCAGTAGTTTTCGACAAGGTCGAGGGGTTGGCCTGAGAGGCAGTGGTTGTTGGTGCAACAGGCAATGAAGGCCAAGTCACTTGTCCTGAGGGCGATGGTGGGGGTCCGGAAGGATAGGTGGGGGTTTTGGCCCTGGGAGCATCTGTTGGGAGTGTGGTTGCAGCAGCATCGTCGATTGAAGGGGTGACTCTAGGAGCATCGATAGTGGGGTTAATCTTCAGGGGTTCTGGTGATGGCCTGAGGCGTTGCGCAGTAGATTCAGCGTAGGTCTGAGATCTGGCGCGTTCGAGTTTGTCCTGGACGGAAACCCTCTCAGTACTGGCTGAGGACTGAGGTCGAGAGGTAGAATAGGCACTGGTGGCTTCTCGATTGGTCGAGAGAGCAGCGTTGGAACCTCCTGGTGCAGTTGAGGTTCTTGACCTACCAGGGGTGGTTGGCCTATTGGCAGAGGGTCGGAGGGTCTCCTGAGGTTCGTCAGCGTGTAACGTGCTAGGCGGGTGGCATTAGGTGCAGTTTTGAGGTTTGGTTGAGGCAGTTGTCCCTCGAGATTCTGTACGATGACCCAGCTGGCCTTCTCATGGCGTCTGTCCATAACGTGGCGTCTGTCCATAATGTGGTGTAGGAGTAGCAGCGAGTGTATCAGTAGGAAGACTGGAACTGAGTTCCAACGGGGTGGCAGCAGTGGCTGCATCAGAACTAAAGATGGCATCTGGTGCCGGATTCGAAGGTTTGGAGACGGGCTGGGGGTCTCCAAGGGCCATCTGTGCGATTTCCTTGGCGATGCGAGTAGCTTGTTGACCGTCCTCCATTTCAACATCTTCCTGGGGGGTGTCCAGAGGCGGAAAAGGTGGCATTACTGCAAATTCTGTGGGTGCCCTCAAGTTGATCAGGGAGGTGGCGAAAATTCGCAAAATCGGTAGGAAATTGTCGTCCTTCTGGGCAATAGCCCAGAATAACTTCTTGTAAGTTATCAGGGCGGCCCACAAAATGTGGTCAGGAACTGGGTTAGCAGCTGTGCAGGGTGACGTCGAAGCCTGACTGGCATTGCCCGTCCTAGTGGCTGGGGGTGTCGGTTCCTCGTGGCGGTGTGTAGGTGACACAGGGTCCACGGAGGCATCAATTGCAGCTGTCTCGATTTCTTCGGCCTCGGGAGAAGCATCTACTTCCATGGGGGCATCGACTGCAGGGGTTATAGTGGCTCCTAGAGAAGCAGTGGCTGGTGGAGTGTGGACCTCAATGGTAGTTGTGATCTTCTCCTCATTCTGGGCGTTTCCTGACGCGGGGTGTGGAGTCTGGCTCCTCTCGAGTTTGGCGTCCTCCATCGCAGGTGTCAAGGTGGTGTCCTCCTCGGGGTTAGCGTCCATGGTCGCAGAGTTCGTCTCTGTCTTCCCCTCGGGTGTGTCCTTCATGGACTCCTCTGTCTTCTTCTCTTCCATGTTATCTATAAAGGAGGACGCAAGCGGAGAGATTCACTTATATCATGATGGAGGCAAAAAAAAAATAGGCAATATAAAGGCAACTCCTGCAACCACAGTTTCTCATCTCAAGCTTCCTACATTGATGCTACCGATTATTTAAGCGTCTGCATTATCTAACGGCGGCAAATATGGCTTGAGATCTTACAGTGATACTTCACCTTGATTTTTACCTGCAAAAGTCTGCTAATTGATAACGTGTTTTCGAGAGGTTCTTGAAAACGACGTAAGGGCCTTCGTATGGTGGCACAAGGGCAGCAGAAATGCGCTTAGCTGCATCAGAGAGTGGATGTGACCGGCGCACGACGAGATCTCCCTCATTAAACTCATGATCACGACGGCGCAAATTATAATAGTGAGCTTGGCGAGTTTGAGCCTCCGCCAACGCATGATGCAGGGTCTTACGGAGTATCTCCAGCCATTTCATACATTCTAACCACTCTTCTGGTGATCTTGGTTCGATTTCAAGTTCACCCTCAATGTCTCGACGAAGAGAAACCGCCGATAAGGGCTCACGGCCAAAATTGGCAAATGCAGGGGTACATTGCAAGGCGCTATAGAGCGCAGTATTGCACGCAAAACGAAATTCGTGGAGGTGTAAATCCCACGTTCGATGGTCCCTATCGACAAAGACTCTAAGCATCATTTTTAAACACGATTACCCCGTTCGACGGGGTTCGCCTGAGGGTGATAGGGGGGCGACGTTTGGTGTCGCATACCAGTCAAGGTGGCTAAGGCACGAATATCTTTGTTGACAAATTCTGTCCCATCATCAGTGAATAGAACGCGAGGAGTTCCCCAACGAGAAACAATAACATTCTCGATATGTTTGCGAATGACTCTGCCAGTGGCTCTTCGCAATGCCATGACTTTTATCCACTTTGTCAATAGAACTTGCAGAACGAGGATGTAACAATGGCCAGAGTTGCTGGCAGTAATTGGGCCCATAATATCTGCGGCAACAGTTGTCCAAGGTTCTTCGATCGTTCGGTTCCCTCTAGGTAAGGCATTTTCAACTTTGCATAATTGTCACGTGGTGCAACGGTTTACGAAGCTTATGACGTCGCGTGACATACTTGGCCAGTAATAGGATCGGCTTAGTCGTTGATAGGTCTTATCGACTCCCAGGTGACCAGCTTGCGGCAATTCGTGGCATTGAGCAATGGCTTTTGAGCGTAGTTCCTTTGGAAGGACAAGGTTCCAATCATTTAGATCTTCCATTTCTACTGAAATAAATTCGGAAGGACGATGGTTGTATAATTGTCCATTTGCAATTTTCCAATCAGGGAAAAATTTCGGCACTCTCTGCACGTGGCGGAATTTCTTATTATACCATTCATCGTCGCTTACGCGAAGGCGTTCGATTGTCTCGCAGTCGGCACTCTCTCCTTCGGGGGCACGAGGTAAGGCATCGGGTACGTAATGCAGAGCACCTCTTCGGTGCACAATTTTGAAGTCGTACTCCATCATACTGAGGCCCCAACGGGTAAGTCGACCGATTGGATTTTTTAAATTATGCAACCAGCGAAGGCTACTGTGGTCGGTGATCACTGTAAATGAATATCCTCAAGGTAACAACGAAACGTGTTCATCGACCATAGGACGGCTAAACATTCTAATTCAGTAACCGTATATTTCTTTTCGGCGGCCGTTAACACGCGACTCGCATACGCAATTACTCGTTCTTCGCCGTCAATTACCTGGGTGAGTACGGCACCTAACCCCACCGTACTGGCATCAGTTTGCAGTGTAAAGGGAAGTTCAAAGTTTGGGCACGCGAGAGTCGGAGACGTGGTCAAACATTCCTTCAAGGCTGTAAAAGCATGGTTTTGTTCCTCAATCCACACCCAGGGTTGTTGCTTCCGGGTGAGTCGAGTGAGGGGTTCGGCGATCGTCGCAAATTGGGGTATGAATCGGCGATACCATGACGCCATGCCCAGAAATCTACGCAATTGCTTAATATTTTTGGGGGCTGGATAATTGAGGACCGGTTCGATTTTCTCCGGGTCCACTTGCATTCCTGCACTGTTGACTATAAAACCGAGATACTTGACTTGAGATCGGCAGAAATGGCTCTTTTCTTTATTGATCGTCAGACCAGCTGAAGTGATTTTATCAAGGACCTCTTTGAGGTAGGTTAGATATTCCTCAAAAGTACGTGATACGATGATGATGTCTAAGTAGATGAAAACATTGGGGTATAATCCTTGACCCAAAAGGCGATCTAAGATGCGCTGAAATGTAGCAGGTGCATTCGTGAGGCCGTAAGGCATACGCTGGAAGTGGAATAAACCTCTTCCAGGGGCGATAAACGCAGTGATTTCTTGACTCTCAGGGTCTAACGGGATATGAAAGTATGCTTGACTCAAATCGAGAGTAGTAATGTAGTGCGCATGGCGCAATTCGTCCAATATACCCGTCATATTCGGGATTGGATAGGCATCTTTCTTCGTGACCGCATTGACACGGTGGAAGTCGATGCAAAATCTATATTTACCATTGGGTTTATGAACCATAACGATGGGGCTGGACCAGTTACTCTTGGAAGGCACAATGATGTTGTTCGCCAGCATCTCGTCCACCTCTTTCCACATGATCCCACGAATCGCGGGACTCACAGGATAGGGCTTTTGCTTGATAGGGGCACTATCCCCGACGTCAATATGATGAGACGTAAGTGTGGTGATTCCAGGTTTATCGAAACCCTTTGGGAGGTTTTTCTCCAAAAATTCTTCTAATCTTTCTTCCTCCCTTTTCTCCAGTGTACGCAAACCATTACAGATAATGATACTAGTGGCAGAATGCAAAGGTGCGAATTTATGATGCTCTCCAGGCGTTTCTCGATAATGCCAAGATTGATCGAAAAAGTCGATCACTATTCTGGCTCCCACTAGGAAATCCATCCCTAGAGTAAAATCTTCAGATAGGGTGAGCAGTAATATCACGTCTAGTAGCGTAGCTCGGCCTGCAAGTTCGGCATGACATGTCGACATGTGTCGAATTCTTTCTATTTGGCTACCAGCAAGGATCACGCGCTTCTCGGGCACTTCATAAGGAATGATCTGTACTTTCTGGAATAATTTTAATCCAGCAGCATCAGCGAAACTACTCGTCGCACCAGAATCAATCAAGGCTCTCACGCCTTCGTTCCGCTGAACTATTGAGCAACAATGGCAATTCTGCAGGAACTTCGGGGGCAATCAATTGCAGAGGATCAGATTCCACCTGAGAAAGGTCAATTGGTGGAGAGGCAACAGGGTTGCATGTTGAGAGTCCCGGATCGGAAGGAGAGTTCTCCGGGTCGGCTGGTCTCACTTGTCGTTTCTCCTACTGCAGTTGGGGCAAGTTCTTGAAGTAAAACCAGAGTATCGGCCGCAATAACAGAACATTCTTTTAGGGTGAGGGCAATACCGGTGGGGGTGTCCTTTCTCATTGCAATTCCAACACTCAATGTCGATAGGAAATTGTTGAGCTGGGATGACAGGGGCTGGTCCTGCAGGGGCGGTGGCGACACGACTTGCAGGGGGAGTTGGGACTCTTGGAGGGACTCTAGTGGTTGGGTTTTGGGGTGGCCCGAGGGCACGGTCACGAGAGCGTGAAGACCTAGGCCTGAGGGCACTCTGCCACGCAAGTGGAGCAGCTGGATTCTGAGTAGTGACAACTGGAGGTAATGTAGGGTTTCTAGGTTTATAAACTGTCCTAGGGGCAGCGGGAGCCGCATCGAGTCCCAATTCATCCAGCTGTTCTTCGAGCTCTTGGTTTGGCTGAGAATCTTCAGCATCATAATCGTCTTTAAATTGTACTGCCCTCGCAGTAGTGCGATTGGCTCCTCTGAAGGGTGAGCGAGCAGGGGCACGAGGTGCACGATAGGCCAAGCTAGGGCATACTGAGTCTTCTGGTCTTGGCGGAGGGCAACGATCGAGACTCCCTTGAATTCTCTCTATTCGCAATACCCCCATCTCTAGTTCATCCAACGTTAATCCTTCTCTCAACTGGAAGGTCATACGATACATGGGCAACATGTTGCGATGGGTTAGCTTCACTTGGTCCCAATCATTAATGGCAGGTTTCAGACGAACAAAGTAGCCTCGTAAGCAAGCGAAATAATTTCTTGCAGATTCGTCCTCAGCTTGAGTACGTCGGCTGACTTCGTCGCGGAGGGCCATCTGGTAGTCGGGGTCCGCAAAGTGACCTCGAAAGGCTTCACGAGCATGAGTCCATGTAGGAAATTCGTGGATGTGTCCACGGTACCAAGTGAGGGCAGGGCCGCCAAGCACGAACGAAAGTGCACTGATTAAGTCTTGTTCTCTAATATTCAAGAAGGACAATCCTTCATTGACTCGAGTTAACAGTAGTTCCACGTCTTCGTTAGGATATCCCGAAAATTTGATATCCCACTTCTTCATGATATTCAATAACGCAATAGGCGTAATCAGGCGATTATAATCCCGATAGGGAAAGGGATCGTCATTATCTGACGAGTCAAATCCTAGGTCGACAGGAATTCATCGGTGTTGGGCTCTTGCGGTGGCTCCAGTAGCATTAGTTAGTAGTAGTTGAGTTCGGTGGCATGAAGGAGGGGCAGTATTGGAAAAAGCGAAGCCCTGAGCATTCGGAGGGCATGCACTTTGTTGAGCATTTTGAGAAAATGCAAAACCTTGAGCATTCTGAGAAAATGCAAAACCTTGAGCATTCGGAGGGACTGCATTTTGTGGAGCATTCTGAGGGAATGCAAAACCTTGGGCATTCGGAGAGAATGCATTTGTTTGAGTATTCTGAGGGAATGCAAAACCTTGGGTATTCGGAGGAAATGCATTTTGTTGAGAATTTCTAGGGTCCGGAGCTGGATTCTGAGATCCACTGAGGTTTGGCTAATTAGCATTGGTGTTGGCTGGGATCCTCCCCGGTCGGCGGGGTTCCACCTCGGAAGCAACGCTGCTACCGTCAGAGTCTTCTGCTAGAGGATTCTTTCTCGGTCTACCTCGACCTCGTTTGGGTACCGTGGGCATAATAAAAGCGTCGATATCTCCGGGTAAGGAACGAGTACTAGATACTGGTCTGCTTTCAATATTCAACCCAACCGGGATGGTTAAAGTGAAGGGCCTCGTGTGGGCACTGGTAGACGCGACTCCGCTGGCATCAGCAGGAGTAACGCGAATACCTGGCAAACTTCCGCCAGGGTTGTCGGCGGGGGGAACCGCAAATATGGCATCAGCCTTAGCTTCTGCATTCGCAATTGGAGCGGTTGCATCCGCATTTTCTTGACCAGATTCGGTACCGTTGGAATTGTTAGAGGGCCCCTGAGGGTTGTCAATCGTCCGAGAACAACTTCTTAGGGCAGTAGCTTGCAAGGATTTTCAAGCGCGCCTTGCGGAAAATCGACGCAAAAAAAAAGAATATAAAAGGAATTAATGGTCGAAGAATGAATCGTCGAAGTGTCAAGTATAACTTGACGAAGGGGAACGTAATTTGAATTAAATGTTGAACTCGGAATCGCGCAGCGAGAGGTGAAAGTGACTGTTCAGTCTGACTGTCCGAATGGGAGTGAGCTCTCGGTCTCCCGTCGATGTGAAGGTGGTTTCGACTGTGCTCTGGCTAGGGGATGGTTATCCCCATCACGCGCTAATGCGCGGCTTGGCTCGGGGCCACTCGGGTGTCCTCGTCGAAATAGTTGAGAATATTTTAGAATATTCTCTCAATTTTATTTTATCTCCAAAGTGAATTTAATTCGAAATTATAAGGTGTTGAAACTCACGAAATATGAGAGAATTGGCACTTCTTGGCACCCATGATGCAAACAAAAGGTTAATTCCCAAAGGAATCTCGACCGTACGGCAGAACAAAAGGTGTTTACGCCGTTTCGGCAGCGGTGACATCATCCGAGAATTTCATCGAAGAGAACTGGGGATTAACTCCGACCCAACTCTGAATAAAAATAAAGAGTCCGAAATACGGAATTCGAGGCAACGATTTGCAAGGTAGAAATTCAAAATCTTGAAATAGCGTTAGACGCAAGGTTAATCAACTCGAATTTTAAGAAGGTTCATCTCGACAACCGCCCGAGAAGTTTTTATCGGAAAGAACTGGGGATAAATTCCGACTCAACTCTCAAAACGAATCCCTCAGAATATGGATTTTTCTTTACGCGATAAATCATAACGCAAGATTTAGAAGATTAGATCGGCGTTAAACGCAAAAAAAAATTTATTCGTTTCTCACTCTCAGAAATAGGCTAATTAAACTTAGCAATTTGGGACTCACAACCAAGCAGAACTAATGAAATTTATGCGCCCAATGAATTCGAGCCCCACGTCAGTCTGGCGCCCGATTATTGAGCGATAGAGAAGGCTTAAAAAGTAGTTTGGATTTTTCCTGGGTGAACAACCCGGGAAAATATCCTTACAACTGTTTTCGAGAAAGGATACACTCCCAACTGGATTACAGAAATATTTACAATCAAAAAAGTGCAGAACACCACTCCGGTGACCTACAAACTGGTGGATGAGAACGACGGAGCAATTGAAGGCGGCTTTTATCAGGAGGAATTGAGTGTGGTCAAGTATCCACATGTGTTTCTCGTTGAGAAAATGTTGAAGAAGAAGGGAAAGAAGGAATATGGAAAATGGTTGGGATTTGATACTACTCATAATAGTTGGATAGATGCTAATCAAGTGTAATATTTTTAATGAAATAAATAAAAAACAACAAAATTGAAAAAACGTTTTTTTTTCTCTCAAGGTATCCATAAGATACAGTATCTGTTGAACCAGGTAGTATTTTCCTCTTATCTTCGTCAGAACTCAGTGCTAATTTATTTTGTTTTACCGTGTAAACTTCATGTTTTTTACTCTGAATTAAATATTGAGGTTTCACAATTTTTTCTTTCTGAAATAGACAATTTTCATAATCTTCAAACGTAATTGTTCTCAACGTTGCATGTTTCAAACTTTTATATACAAAGTTTAAATTCATAAAAAAAAATTGAAATATTAAATTCTACTTCGACATGAGAGTCGAAGCTTGCCTGTTGCTCGCCGGATGTATGTATCTCACCACGCAGTTTCCTCATCTTCACGTCATGCGCTCGCAAACGACGAGTTCTAGAAACTCCGTTCTAACCCAAAATTTGCTAAGGTTATTCACTAGGTTCGACGAAAACCGGCCTCTGAGGCAAACTCGTCCACTCAGAGGACTTTTTGGCTGGACAATGGGTTGCCTAGCTAACATCAGCGTGATACGGTAGAGTGGGCGAGGTCCACCAGGAGTATTACCACCACATCTTTACCAGTCCTCTCACCTGGCCGTTGGTCCCTAGTCTACTCTGATATAGCCTATAGAATCGCCCAGTTGGACAGCCTGTACATCGGCCCCTTTTCCCCTAGCACATGCTGGGCGAATTCTAATATGGTGATAGTCTAGTAACGCCCTCCAGACCTCCAGGAGTCGCGGTTTCACCCATAACCGCTATGCCTTAGGTCTTTCATCGGTTTGTGTCTCTTCTCATCCAGTCGCGGCTCTTTCAGCTGCCTTTAGATGTCACGTCCTGTCTCTCTTATCATAAGTTTAACAGTTCTCTTTCTTATTTAAGGGGATTTCAACCCGTAGCGAGAAAATCTCGTTACACAGTTTTATACTTGCTGATTCGCACGCTATCACCCACTTTGAATTTAATTTTCCCCCTTCGATTCAGCTCTGATTTTCCATAGATGCGTCTGAACAATGCTTTTTCATTTTTGGTTGTAACATCCTTCGGCTTCATTTTGATGGTACGATGTTTAGTATTATTGTATTCAGCTACTAGATCATCTACAATATCCATCCATTTGTATGTACCACGGATAGAAAATTGCTTCCACATTTTGTTTTTCAATGTTCGATTAAAACGTTCACATATCGACGCTTTAAGATTGCTGAAGGTAGAATACATGTTCATGTTATTTTTCTTCATGAGAGCTTAGAACTCCTTATTGTAGAACTTATTCGCTCATCTTTGAAAATTCGATTCATAGCACCTGTGACATCATTGCCATTTTTTTACTTGATGGCAATTACCCAAGCATACTTGGAAAAAATATCCATTACAATGAGGAGATATCGATAGCTTTTGTTGGATTGTACATATTTCACCATTTCCGCGAGATCAGCCTCCCAAGTTTCATCCAATCCACGAACGTCAACGCGTCTTCTTGGGTAATTTCTTCGGGCTGGTCGATGAATCTTTTCCGCTATTGTCCATTTTTTGGACTCCATTTGGTTGTTTTTTTGCATCTGTAATCCTATGCATCCTATGCAATCCTATGGTTTCCCAGCACCTTCTCTATTTTTTTCAAAACGTGTATTTATTGTGGCCTCCAACTCTCTGATAGTCCTCTCCTGAGACTCCAATTTTCGTTCTAAATCTGTTTCCACACTTTGCTTCACTAGATTGAATGTCCTCTGCAGATGTTATCGCAAAATCCGCAATGTAATGGCATCAAACTCTTCCACTGAATCAGCAATATCACATAACCTCTTGCCTTCTAAACAGTAATTTCCATCGAGCGTACATTTGAATCCATCACCCGGTGGGCCTCTTCTGCTGACAGTGGAGGTCTTACTGCTGTTTAACTGTCGTCCGAACACATCGACACTCATGATGTAAATGAGAGCATTTATGGTAGAATTGATGCTAATATATTACAAGATCTATGCGCACGCTCTCGCGCGCGCTGATCTATTCATTTGTTGCCATGAAGAAATGGAATTCATTGAATTTCATTTTCTCATGAATACCTTATAAATATTGATAATGAATGAAAGAGAATTCGACTAATGACTGAAGTGAGTAGCGAAGTAGAGTAAAAGAATCTATAAAGAATGTTTCATTTTCAATTAATTATCTTCAATTTTTTTAAACAATCGGTCTCCATAAAAGGGCAGAATTTATTAATTTCACCGATGATATATATACATGAGAAATATATATATTATATGTATATATATGTGGACGTCCGCATGAAAATGGACCACTTTGTCGATTCTATTTTCCGAGATATTCACGTTTTTCTCTTGCCAACTCCCATTTAAACCCATGCTAAATTTTTTTTTCAATCGTCTATAGCGTCGTCACTCTTTACGTTATCAAGTTCATTTTTCCCCCTCTACTGGGTTCCCACTTTGTCGTAGTGAGGGGGCTCGGTCGCGGGCGGTGGAGGTGTTAAGGACTACCGCTGCCCGCGGTCGCTAAGAGGAGTCCACCCAATCCATGTGTGTGAGCGGCGTAAGCCATGGCCTCGGCCATACCGTGCCTAAGGATGCGTGGCACAGGGGGAGCTGTGTCGCTAACGGTGCCTCTCAGAAACCTGGGCGACCTCTGAGAGTAGTCTTGGGTGTAACCCACCCGAGACAAGCCAAGCCCTGGGCAATCGCGGCANCTAAATTTTTTTTTCAATCGTCTATAGCGTCGTCACTCTTTACGTTATCAAGTTCATTTTTCCCCCTCTACTGGGTTCCCACTTTGTCGTAGTGAGGGGGCT
>NW_021681504.1:0-64423 GCF_001412515.2 Diachasma alloeum
TTTCAAAAGTTTTTAATGCTGTTTCGATTTTTATTTGAGCAACTTGACAGATTGAAAGAAAGGAAAATGAAACAGATTGACGTTGTGTATTTTCTCGTCATCTTTCGCTAACCGTTTTTTCTCTTGCCTTTTCTGCATCCTCCCAAACACATTAGATCGAAAGAATAATTTAAGAAAAGGATTCTGTCATTAAAGAAATATTATATAATTATAATTTAACGTAAGTTATTACAAGAAAAATACAACGTAGTTCCCTGGTAATAGGGCATCGCCCGAGGGCCTTCAGCTAAAGAAATATTATTTTATTTATTCTTATCGAAAAGTATAGCTCAAGTGAAGAAAACTGAGCGCAACCGAAGGGACCAATGAGGGCCACCAGGGACACTAATTTTAATCATAAACTTTTAAACATCGCCTAAAAATATATCCTCAATTTTGTTGCTCTCATTGATCCAGGGTTGAAATCCTGTAGAAAATTAAATATGGTCCTTCTGAAAAACAAATTTTTACAAAATATCTTGTAATTTTGGGGGTAGTCTTGCAAAAATTGGTTTCGTTGAACAGAATCAGAGCTTCCACGAATGCTTTTCCCATCGACCGTAGATTAAAAAATGGTCCTCAAAGACTCATCTACATATTCAGTTTACAATCAGCTTTTCTAAAATGGATCACGATTGAAATAAAATAGTATTTGGGTCATTCCCGCAAATGCCGTACGCAAATCAGACTTCAAAAATTTCAATAATTTTTTTTGGCTCCATTATGCTACTTATGTACAGAAAAAGTCATCCCCGTCTAGAAACGGTACCATCGTCAATACGAGCGCCTCAGCGAGCTTCGACAATTTTACCTCGGAATACTTCATGAAATTTATACGGGTTCAAAAATATTTGAAAAAAAATAAGAACATAGTTTTCGATCGGAAATTTCCTGAATTTTCAAAAACCGATGAAAACTGTTTCCCGTCACCCGTCCATAATTGCGAAAAACGAAAAGGAAAACTAGAAAAGTGGACTTCGGAAAAGACTTTTTTTTTCAAATTTGTTTTTTTTTTTCAAAAAATTGAGGATATTAACCCGGCTGTGTGGCGTACTTAGTAGCAGTATGTTATTCACAACCTCAAGCTAGTAAGTTCGAGCCCCAGCCGGGCCAAAATTCCGCACTAAGTTTTCATTACAATTTTCCACAAAACATTCATCTGAGAATTTACCGGGACTGGATATTGGCCAATCACAGTGCAGTATTCGAAGTCACACTCTTTTGTTATCAATTTTTTTCGGAAAAACCGTCAAATTTGGCTCAAATGAGTGGAGAAGATCCTTAACCCCTCGTGTACGGGCTCCATATACCATTCCGACCTCAGTTCTTGTCCTAACAGCCGGGGTCGGTATATCATACCGACGCCACCGCGCAAGATAAAACAAATAATATCTTGAAAACTATCGACAATGGAAAAGAAAATCAAATGGATTTTTGAAGGAGAGACACTGTAGAATATCCACATACCTGACTTTTATAGTTTTTTCACAAGNGAGAAGATCCTTAACCCCTCGTGTACGGGCTCCATATACCATTCCGACCTCAGTTCTTGTCCTAACAGCCGGGGTCGGTATATCATACCGACGCCACCGCGCAAGATAAAACAAATAATATCTTGAAAACTATCGACAATGGAAAAGAAAATCAAATGGATTTTTGAAGGAGAGACATTGTAGAATATCCACATACCTGACTTTTATATTTTTTTCACAAGGTGAATATTTTTAAACAGTGTTAAAAAATTGCAATTAAAATTTTCCCGTTGCAATGCTTCTATGGTCTCGTTAATCGAAGAAATCTCAAAGGAAAATTTGGAAGTTAATGTCATGAGTTCTCCAAGAATCTACCTACTGGTTGGTGTAGAAAAAAAAATGATCCAATGATTTTTTTTTTATAAATGAATAAAAGTATATCGGTTGTTTCTGTAACCACAAATGCGACGGACATGGCGCAGGTCGGATAAATTTGAGACTCAAGTCATACAAAGTTAAAATGCTGACCTTACCTATGTATTCTATTCTATAATTTTTCATCTATTGTTTAGAAAGTTATTGAATTTCCAAACATCCGCTTCACGGTCTTCGCGAGGCCCCGGCCGTTACGGACACTCCGCGACGCATCGAGCCCGTACGTAAGGGGTTAATCGCTGGCCCTCACAATCCGAGAAAATAATGGCGTTTTTCTACGATTTGTGGGCTGGAAAAAAAGTTTCACAATTTTTCCCGATTTTTCGGCAATCCGCAATGAAGATATGATTTTGCTAATGCTATTTTTTTATTTCCGACAATTGAATAATCATATCTTCGAAATTGTCACAGAAACAATTTTAAAAAATATATATTTTTTCAATACTAAGCTTCCGAATCGTATAAAAAACACTATTAATTCCCAAGAAGGCGAGGGTCAGTTGACCCATTCCGCATGGAATGCTTCAAGAACAGTTTATGAAAAACTGGAGAGATCTTTGATGGTGATTCCATTTCATTTTCCGCAAAAATTGTAAGTGTTCTATGATATTTCAAACTTTTCGAATACTCAATGTTAACACAAATTCAGGAATGGGGAAATGAAAACTAAAGGGATAGAAATAGAACAGATCTAGGCCGATAATGATTATTTTGCTATTCTGGGAAAAACAAAGGAAAATTGAAAAACTCTAGCTTTGCAGTTCATTACTTAGAAAATATGGGAAAAATCAGCACATCGTTTATCAACGATGGTCGATTTGGCATGGTATTCCTCGTATATACTCTGTCATATGAAATGTTCGAGATATTTCTTTTTTTGGCGAAAATCCTTGTACGCGCTCTTTGTTTTTATTTATACCCCTGTTGCCATTATACACGTTCCGTCATACGTTTATCATAAGGCATTCCCTGACAACAGTGCAGTTGAGAATTTTACTCCCTTGATTATTAGTTGCACTGGGCTACTTTGCGCCACGTTCCCTGTTCTTGTGCTCAATTTTTATTTTTTTATCATTCGCTATCTCTTTTTGGTGGGATTTAATGTTTTCCGTGTCTTTCAAAGGGTTGAAACTACGCATCCCAATCTTTCAATTTTTTCGATGTCTAATTTCTGAGCTTATGGGCAGAAATGAAAAAAAAATGCCATGAGATGGGAATAATAATCATAGAAATAATTAATCAATTTTTTTCTCTCGTATACCCTTGCGGATTTTTACTATTTGTTCTCTTCCCCCCTCCCCCCCCTCAACCTCGTGTACTTCATTCGCTGAAAGGAGGGAAAACCTCATTTGAAGGAAAAACCTACCCTGGCACAATCGTCCGATTGGTGAGACTACGGTTCGAGAGTAGCACCGTGAGATTCGAGGCTAATGTAATGCCGAAATCCAGTATTTCCATTTCCGAATCAATTTTCGCTGACTAAAGAAGTCTACTTTGTTAAAATTTTTTCATAATTAAAAATTGCAGAAAAAGGATTTTCGAATTTGTATGCTAATCCAGTGAAGATTAATACTTGTAAATGCAAGATTATGGGATTTGCAAATACTATTATATTGACAATAAGTATTGTATTTATTTCCAATTATGTGGTTTCTTTGCGGCAAAAATTCCGTGGAATATTCTAAATGAGATATTCAAATAACTAAACCGGTAATTATTTGAAAATAATGTTTCAATCAATTTTAAAAATAATTTCTTTTTTAATACTTTATTTAAGATGCAGAGAAAACACATCCACTTTCGACAAAACTCTGTCCTCAGAGGAAGCAAATGCAACTCACAAAGGCACATAATAACCGTAATCTCTGATTTCACGCCCTCAATAGGCCCTATTCATCCAAATCTGTTTAGTCTCAAACAAAACAAACCATAAACATCATTCCGCACTCTTCTCAGAATTTTCATGGTTAAAAATGTTTTTCTATTCCAGTGTAAGCATGGAAAAGTATATAACATTCATTTGTGCTCCATACTATATGACTCAGAAATTATATCCGGGGATTTCATAATTATTGTCGGCATTCAGGAAGGATAAGTAACCAATGAATAATCGTAAACAATCGGGCCGGTTAAAATCTTATGTCATTGCACTCATTATTACCGTTCCATCGCATGACTGTGCTCTCAATTGCTCCAAACTTCCGAATGTTTTTTCCCTCGCACAGAATAAATACCACAGGAGCGCAGCTTTGCAACTGCATAACCGCGGTAGATTTAAGCAAAAATCGTTTTTGGATGCAACAATTTCAGCAATATTATGGAAGTAAAAAATTAATTCTTTTAAAATAGTAATTAATGTCTAATGGTGTTCATTTTAGTGATAATTATTTTTCAAGAAAAAGTTAAATTTGGAGCCCACTCATAACAATCATAGTCTAAATTTCTTGACTCATCCTGATCAAATAGAAACTAAAATTTCTTCGATAAATAAGAGTAAGATCCGATAATTCTTTCTTCTTTTTATCGTGAGGTTCACTGAGCATTTCCTGATAGATGTAGTTTTACATTCTAAACTTCAGAATTCCATGAAAACTTTAGTAGCCGTTCGATGAATATTATTCTTTGTCTTTCACCGCGAAAATCACGAGATTAAAATCGTCGTCTATTAAATCTTTTTTCAGAACTAACCTTTGTCACAACCTGCGCTCTCGACTAGCGCTTCGCAGATATCGTACGATAAAGGATTTGATGAAATTTGCAATCTCCCACTTGCCAAAAACCTCATATTATAATTAGGAATTAATGAATTTAGTGGCATTGTTTTTATTTTGAATATCTGTTAACGCCTAAACTTTATTTGTAACTGAGAATTCTTAATACGGAATACTTGGAGCAGAATATTCTCAATTCTTGAGAAAAAAATCTTCCATGAATATAATTGTGTTTAACATGAATTCAGGATTTCAATGATGGCTGGGCTTATGTCAAACTCACTGAGACATCTGTAGACCCCTACAAAAGCATTCCCACGAATGCTATCCACAATTTCAGCGGTGAAATTCGACATAACAAAATTTACAATGTTAAATGGGGTGGTAAATTCCGAAAGGGCCAGATCGTCTTCATAACAGGAACTATTCCACTGCCTATTAGACACTTAATCATTCATAGATGAACTTGATTAATCATATAAAATTTGGATTGCATTCACAAGACACCTTTGAAGAGTTGGAGGAAATGAAGAACAGTAGACGACCACGAGTACCTCCATTAAATGACAAATTACTTTCGGCCTCAGAAGTTACAGACGAAGACTCTACAACGACAGGTTTTATTGATCATGAGAGTGAGTCGAAACCATTGACGAAGGTTCTGAAGAACTGTGTTGGAAAAAAGAAAGGACAGGTTACGCGAGGAACTGATCCAGGTAAAACCACTCATGATGTTGAGAAAAAATCAAGAGTTCATATGATCGCGACTGAAGATAATCTTTGTTTGGCTATAACGTAATGGGATTGAATTATTATCTCGAAGAAGATACTCTGGTTACACTAGATTATGTCTTTCTATCTTTAACAATATCTTTAACAATGTTGAAACATAGTTTACGTACTGAAATTTTATGGAATTTTCAGCAACTTATATCCTACTTTATTATATTATTAGTTTTTCCTGAAACCTTTTCCTCCACCCCTGACGGGGTAACAGATTTCACGGCGGAAAAACTGGCTTTTTCCCTAAAATAGACGTTCAAATACTACTTTATGAACTTCCATCATATAAGCTCATTGCCTCATATGCAAAAGGTTTGAATTTAGAAATGCAACCGGCAATGATGGTTGCGACTTTAAGCATTTAAGTCTGGATCATCATCGCAGTATATTGCAACCAATCAAAGCAATATGTAGGATGACGAAAAAAAAAGAATTTAATGATCGCCATAAAGGTGTAGGAGAAAACACCCGATCATCAGTTCTTCTACAATGTCCATATAGTAATTTTAATTTCCAATTCCCTGCGTATACTGAGGTAAATAAGCAAGATGTCAATTTCCCTGTATTACGGCTGTAAGACATTTCAGTCCGTGCCCTGAAAATCGAAAAGAAGGAGTCCCGCAGTCGTTAAATGCCATAGTTGCTTTTCTTTGCGATTCATCGAGTGACATAGAACTTTTTCCGTTTTTATTTTCCTGATATGCAGTTTCAATTGGTACTCTTAATGTCTTTCAGATTAATTTATTCATTGATTGAGAGAATGAATATTGTTCAATTTTTTTTTCGTCAAACACGCTTGACACTCTTAGATATGAAAAGAAAACTGATCTATTCTCCTCCAAGAATTGATCTTCCAATAAAATTTTTATCGTCATGACCTGGCAAGCAATGACTAGCCATTCCCTTCGATTTCAATCTATTTGTATCACGATAACTTGTTGAATATTCATTAATTAAATTTTTAGAAGATTCAATTGAAAGCAGACCCCTCCGCGGATGTCCGCGTCCCATTTTCAAGGAACAGTTCACAGAATTCACCTTTAAATGCCGTTTCGGCAAATATTTTTTCATCTACTTCAGTTCCATCTCCTTTCCTGACGGATTCTGAAACTAAAGAAATCGATTCATGTTTTAAAAAAAAGATGGAAAGAGGAAAGTCAAGTTCGAGAGGAAAAAGACATAATGTGAGTTTTGGTTGTTTTTTTTTTTATTTTTCATTTAAAGCATTCAAACCATGTGGTTTATTCTGCTAAATTTGCTGTTTTTGTGATAGTGAATGTTATACTATCTGATTGAATGGATTCATAAATCTTTACTGAATGCTTCACTTAATTTTCACACTCTGCAATTCATGCGGATGGATCTCCACCACTAAAATAAGGGTGAATTCGCCAATTATTGGTATGGTTTTGTACCTCAAAAATTTCAATTTTGTTGAGGCTTTTCATATCGTTTTCTTATCAGTCAAAAGATCCAAACAAATTTTTTCAATTTTTTTCCATTTTCTTTACGCTCATTCGATCAATTTTCTTGTTTTTCTATTTCAGCGGGGGTAATATTTTAAACATTAGTTTTGCACATGTTTTTCCGGCAGAAATTTTCCGTTCTTTCGTTTGAGAATAATTTCAATTCACTCACGCTATCAGAAATGCCTTATAAATGCAAAAACAAGGGAAAGTTACGCTTTGTACCCCCTTCCGCAACGTCGATTGCAAAATTTTTTTTTTGGTTAATCCAAAGTGACTCTTTCTACAAAACATACTACAAAATCCAATTGGGACTCCGATCCCTTATATAAAAAAATATTTTTTGAAAGAAAAAATGTTCTTGGCAATTTTCCAATTTTTAATTTCAAACTTAATGAAATTCAATTATTTATAGATTGGCATGGAATAAAGATGAGAAATTCAGTAATTCTTTGATTAAAAATTTCCCAATTGAAAAAATGGAAAATTTTTATTTTCTTCAAAAATTTTTTTCAGATAAAACGAATCGGAGTCCCACTTTGATTTTTTAGCATGTTTTGTTGAAAAAAGCGCACATACAAAGCGCAATTTTCCCTTGATTTTGTTTCATTAAGGTATTTCTGATGGTGTGAGCCAACTGAATTTATTCTCAATCGAAAGAACGGAAAATTTTCGTCGGGAATACATATTCAAAACTGATTTTTTTTTAATTACCCCTGCTGAAAAAAGAAATTTTGTTAAAAACTCCAAAAACAAGAAAATTGACGTAGTAAGCGTGAAGAAACTGGAAAAAATTGAAAAAAATTTCTTAGGTCTTTTGACTGATGAGAAAATGATATGAGAAACCTCAACAAAATTAAAATTTCGAAGTTACAAAGCCATACCAATAATTGGAGTATTCACGGATAATACAATCAACTGAAATATCATTCAAGTAAATGCCTGAGCTTTATTAAAGATCTGATATGAATGTTAGTCAACACATTATTTATTTACAATAGGAAATGGGAGGTGTACTATCCGATGATGGAAGCGACGATGCAAGCGAGGTTGAGAATGTCATTGATCATCAACCTAAACGCCTTCGCATATCACCGAAAAATGATCTTGCAAAAGTAAGTTTGCTAATGGAATAACAATTTCAAAATTAATTACATTATTTGTTTTTATTTTCCGCAGCCTCGGCTACCCCTTGAGGAAGTACAAGTTAACGAGAATAAAACTAAAAATCAAAACGTGATTAATAATACGCAGGTGAGACGGAGTTGTATGTCGTTTTCACTATTCCATTAATCATCTTGTTTAATTGGAATTTTAGTTTGGTTGAAGGTCTTTAAGCTTTTATGTATCATTGCCATTGAATGTTTATTCTGCAGGACAAAAGTGGATTCTTCAGAGAAGACAAAGTTAAACCTACTGTACTCTCAGTTGTAGAAACGGAAATTCCAATGTTCTCACTATTACTGGTATGATTAAATCAGAAGAGTTTTGCTCAACCAATTTACACAAATGAATAATAATTGAAGGCAAATAATTGTCAATCGAACACATTCTTTATGAAATTATGCGACATATGATTATTAATACATTGGGTTTCTATATCTCTCTAGTCTTGTGAAACAACATTTCTGATTTTTCTTACTTGAAATTGTCCCAATGTTCAGGGAAATAAGGATAATAGAATACCTCAACAAGTACTGCCGACCTCCTCCAATAATTGTGCAGAAGTCATTGTTGACCACTCCAACGATACTGTATTTACAGAAACTACGGTGAAACTTCCACGGAAAGATGCTCTCCAGGTAAAGAAAACCAAACCTCATCGTTTACTTTGTTTTCCTTCAATTATTATCAATGTACAAATCGAGTGGAATGATATCCCTTGTTTCTCGTACAAGGTACCATCAAATATCGCCGGACGTTTGAATAGTACGGAGAGTATTGACGGATTATTATGGAATAAAAGTTGCGAAGATAACGATTTTGATGAAACTACTCCACGGAGTACTTCTGGCCCGTCTAGCGGTTCTCTATCAAAACCAGTATGTTGGAAGATTACATTATCGATCTCTTGAGTTAGCCAAACGATTTTTCATATCGATAATCCTTTTCAGAGAATATCACCTCAGAGAGAACTAAAGAAAACCACTGGTAGTTCTGACAGAGTGATGAACACAAAATCATCTGCCGATCGGATTTCCCAAGGTCCTTTAAAGCGCTCATCGGAAGTGACCTCGGTATGCTAATTATACTATATGTTTCATTAATCCTTTCATATAAATTACTCTTCCTGCTGAGAAAAATATTCAAATTTCTAATGCTTCTTTGATCTTTTCAATATTTATCTGTTTCGTCCATTTCCACGTACGAAAATTTTTAATAGAAAACCCTAAAGAATTCTATAAGCATTTCTATAGACTTTCTATAAGACTTCTGTTGAATTTTCTATACGTTTTTTGCCGTTTCTTTTGACGTGTTCAATGGGAAATTTTATAGACAAAGTTTATAGAATTTCGTTGTCTATAGAATTGTTTCGGCTCAAATTTTCTGAGTTTTTTCATTCGATTTTTTTGAAGAGAAGGAAATAAAAAATGACTTTAAAAAACTCTGAAAATTTGAGTCGAAAAAATTCTATAGAAAAATGAAATTCTATTGACTTTTTTTTTCTATCGACATTTTTCTATATAATATTCCCTATTCAACATGCCAATAGAAACGGCAAAAAACGTATAGAAAATCGAATAGAAGTTCTATAGAAATTCTCATAGAATTCTTTAGGGTTTTCTATTAAAAATTTTCGTTCGTGTCAAGGAGCGGACACTCTGGATATCCCTAAGAAAATCTAAGTGAATGATTTTTATTGGACCTATATGCCGGAAAATTGCAATCAACAAGGATTATAATATTAACATTGAAATTCTAGGTCAAATTTATTGAAAGAAAGCATCCGAGGGAGTCTGATAACAAAAGCAACGATAATCTGAATGAGATTATAAAAATAATGAGTCAACTAAAGAGATGTTTCGACAAAAGCTTGACTAGAGTCACAAAACTCCAAGAAGATCTGACAAATAAAATGAATGTTTTGTTGGACAATTGGGAGCAATTGAAAAGTAGGTATTACTGATAATGATCCGTTAGTAGTCCTTTCGTGGGGAAAAAACATCTTTAGCCAATAGAAGCACTGTAACATTTGATAGAGAAAAAATCTCTTCTTTCTTGTAACAAATGTGGAATTGTTGTTTTTTGTTTTAACTGACAATAAAAACGCCTTGAGCACATTCGCGTACATACTGATATAATTAATTTTTTATAATACACTAATCACATTTATAATTTCAATGGAAATTGTTAGATACCCCATCACAGACTCCTGATGAAGGAATGAAACGGTATGGAATGGAGCCCAAATCAGGTTTTCTACGCGTAGACGAAAAAGGCATAAGGGTCATGCTTTTGTATAGATTATTTATTTATGAATCGATTTTTTTATTGACACTCGTTAAAATTTGTGCAATTTGAAATTTATCATAATTCTTCTTCAAGGTGAGAAATATTCATATCGGCAAAGGGATTTGGATGACAGAAGAGGACTACAATAAAATTGTATGGAACTCAATTTGGAGACGTTCAATTAGCGTATACGTGAGGAATTTGGGGTTCAAACTTTTTGGCGAAGACATGCAAAAATGCACAGTGACGGGCATGCCTGCCCCTCTTAAGGGAGAAGAGTGTGAAGCTCTCGATCCCACCAAATGCCTCGCCATCCGAGAAAGTCTTGCTTTCTATCTAAGAAATTTCAGACAATGGACAAATGAAAGCAAAATACTGAAAGAAATCAACAGAGTTGGTTATTATTTGGGGGTGAAAATAAATGATATGAAAAGAAAATCCAAGGAGCAAACCAAAGGTGGATATCAAATTTCTTCCTAGGATCTTTCTCCGTGTAAAAAAAATAGCACATCAGTTCAACTGAATATTATTTCCAGATTCCACAAGAAAACCAAGAAAATCAAAAGTTCCACGGCCGCCGAAGAGCAATCCAAAAACTAAAAAAACAACGATTAGGAAAAAAATGAACGAGGATGATTATGAAGGTCTGAAACCCATGGCAAACACATCTGATTTGGATTTGGATACTGGAGATGAATTTGCTTCAAGTCTATCAGACAATAATAGTAATACAGAAGGATAAACTTGTTTCTGAAAACTTATAAGCATACTCTTACTTTTCATTTTTTTTCCTTTATTTTCTCTGAGTATCTCCGGAGTTGTGATTATTACACTGATGATGAAGCGTAATTTCTTAATGACACAAGCAATACAATGCAAATAATAATTTGCCATAGACTTATATCTTCATTTAGAAATATTATACTTACCTTAAAAAAAACAAACGCTTGCACACATTTGTACCGTTGAAATTCTCTTTGTCAGATAAGTCATAATGGCTGCATCATTTCATCTATTACCAATCGATCCTATTGGGCCAGGTCTGCACTTTTTGTTAATTTTTCACTAACTCAACTTCTTCACAGGATAATTCAATTTTTTTCATGTTCGTTCGACGGAAATCCGTTCCGAACTCTACACAATTGAAAAGAAATGTGTATGGTACAATTCGGAGTTTGCGTGAAAAAAAAATGTTTTGCTCCAATGCATCTTTATTCCCTCCAAAAATGTGGAAAATCACTCTTGTAACCCTATTCCTAAAAATGATCCTCATTTTTCTATTTCTGTTCAATGTAGATATAATAAAATTTTCAAAAAGATCACTTCTTCATTACATTTTAAAGAAAAAAGGAAGAATCTTCCATTACAGGAGGCACGAGGAATTGTTCTCGAAAAAACATGAAAAAAGTTGAATGACGCACCTCTTGTGAACGAGTGTTGGAGTTCTATTTTTTTGTGGAGTTCTTATCAGTTATAAATATATCAAAACTTGGTTAGAATCTGATACTTAGTGCCAAAGGATGGTTGGAAATAAGTGGAATAACCCATATACTTTTGAAACTTGGTGATACACGTAATGTAGCGACAATTCAAATTAATAGATGTACTTGCAAATCATTATACTCACCAATACCGATACGCTCAAATGTTGAATAATGAGATTTCACACATCTGTACTTGAAACTGGTTAAATATACATATATAATTTCTTCAAACAATGTTATTTATATTTTGTCACCTATTCCCAGTCGAATAAATATCCTGTAAATAACAAATAAAGCGGAACTTCAAAGAGAACAGATGCGCTGTTCTCATTGAGTATTATCGAGGATCAGTTGAGCTATCTAAAAAATATCTCTTCTGCTTCATGAGAATATATAAGAATTCTGGTCCATTCTTATAGAAATTCGGATATACAGCCGAACCATCGACCTTCTCATATCAGTGAGATAGAGAAAGAAATCATATTGAATCTTACGAAAAATTCCCTCCCCCACATTTGGTACCAAACTTCCTAGGTTGGAAGAACCAATAAGATTTGACTCGATCACCAGTTCATTCTTACTGCTTTCTTCATGGCTACCCTTTTTCCCGCTCCGTAATAGACCGATAAGACTACATCTGGAAGTGACACTAACCTTACTGTTTCTTACTACCGAAACTCATACCCGTCAAGAATTGATAAGAGTTCCCCACCAGGGAATTTTTGATGCTTCTGGCCCTAAATCAAATAGTTGAAGGTGCGATGGGGAGGAGGGAATTTTGGGTTCTTTGTTGAGGATACAAGAGGGAGGGGATTTTTTCCTGACCCTTCTGATCCTCAATCGCATTGTGTGAAGTCCAAGGGAGGGGGCGGGAATTTTTGCTGACACTTCAGACCCTAAATCGGACTGCTATGGTTTCAATGGGGGAGGAGATTTTTTTTCGAACCTTCTGGCCCTTAATTGCATTGTGGGAAGTCCATGAGTGAGGGGGGAGGGGGGTTTACTGACCTGTGTGACCCTTAACCGAATTTCGAAGGTACGAAGGGGGGAGGGACTATTTTCCGACCATTCAGACCGCAAATTGGTTTGTGGAAGATCCAAGGGGTGAGGAGACTTTTTTTTCCGACCCTTCTGACCCTAAATCAGATAGCTGATGGTGCATTGGGGGGGGGGGTTTGGTTCTTTGTTTGGGATGCAAGGGGAAATAGATTTTTTTCTGCTCCTTCTGACCTTCAATCAGATTGTGAAGGGTACGAGGGGGGGGGCGGGAATTTTTCTTGACTCTTCTGACTCGAAATCGGATAGTTGAGGGTGCGATGGAAGATTTTTTTTAACCTTTCTGACCCATAATGGCATTGTCGGAAGTCCAAGGGTGGGGGAAATTTTTTTCTGGCCCATGTGACGTTAAATCGGATAATTGAGGGTGCGATGGGAGGGGCGGTGGATTTTTTTGACCCTTCTGACCCTTAATCGCATTGTGGGAAGTCCAAGGCAGGAGGAAGGAATTTTTTTCCGACCCTTCAGACCCCAAATCGGATTGTGGCGGATCCGAGGGGCGAGGAGAATTTTTTTACTGACCTTTCTGATCCTAAATCTTATAATTGAGGGTGCGATGTGTAGGAGGGAATTTTGGGTTCTTTGTTGAGGATGCAAGAGGGAGGAGATTTTTTCTGACCCTTCTGACCCTTCATCGCATTGTGGGAAGTCCAAAGCGAGGAGAAGAGGAATTTTTTCCTCACCCTTCTGACCCTTAATCGCATTGTGGGTTGTCCAAGGGGGGGGACTTTTTTTTCCTTACCCTTCTGGCCCTAAATCGAATTGCGAAGGGTCCGAGGAGGGGGGGGGTTCTGACCCTTCAGACCCCACATCGGATTGCGGACGATCCAAGGGAAATTTTTTTCTGACCCTTCTAACCCTTAATCGGGCGGGGAGGGGGGAATTTTGGGTTCTTTGTTGAGGATGCAAGGGGGAGATAATTTTTCCTGACCCTTGTGACCCTTAATCGCATTGTGGAAAGTCCGGGGGGGGGGGGATTTTTCCTGACCCTTCTGACCCTCAATCACATTGAGAGATGTCCAAGGGGGGCGGAATTTTTTCTGACCCTTCTGACCCTAAATCGGATTGTTGAGGGTGCGATTGGCAGGAAGGGAGGAATTTTTTGACTCTTCTGACCCTTAATCGCATTGCGGTAAGTCCAAAGGGGGTGGGGAGTTTTTTCCTGACTCTTCTGACCCTCAATTACACAATGTGGGAAGTCCAAGGGGTGAGGGAAATCTTTTTCTGACCCTTCTGACCCTAAATCAAATTGAAGTGGGCGAGAGGGGGGGGATTTTTCCTGACCCTTCTGACCCTCGAGCTGATTGTGAGAAGTCCAAGGGGGGTGGGGAATTTTTCTTGACCTTTCTGACCCCAAATCGGCTAGTTGAGGGTGCGATGGTGAGGAAGGGAGGAATTTTGAGGTCCTTGTTGTGGATGCAAGGGGGAGGGGATTTTTTCTGACCCTTCGTACCCTTAATCGCATTATGGGAAGTCAAAAGGGGAAGGAGGGAATTTTTTCTGACCCTTCTGAGCCTAAATCTGATTGTGAAGGGTGCGAAGAGAGGGGGCAGGGAATTTTTGGTTCTTGGTTGCGGGTTACATGGGGTGAATTTTTTCTATACGCTTCTAACTCTAAATCGGACTGCTGATGGTACGATGGGAATTGGGGATGAATATTTCGGAAACTGTAGACTCTTCTGTCCCTTAATAGGTCATTTTGGAAATTGGATGCTCGACCCCTTCAGGACGGGGATTTTTCGAAAATTGCTGACTCTTCTAACCGTGTTGGCCCTGATTCAGATTGTGAGAAAAAAATGTAGGAATCAAGATTGAGTTGGAAATTTTTTACCTAATGACTCCTTTTGGAAATTAAGTCCGTAATTGCCGAGGAGGCAATGATTCGGACTTTGTCCATGTGTCTAAAATAACTGATTGTTCTAACTCAGATGCTCGATACAAACCGACGTTCTATCATTTGAAGTCCCATGATGGGCAACGGGGCTTGCTTAAGCCACATAAAAGCCCTAAAGTTAAGAAGAGATCTTTGTTCAAGCGGAATGTCATGATGGGAGTTCAAATTTGAGCAAGAACGGAGGTTTCTACAATTTTCTTCACATATTCTCCTTTCAGGAAAGGAATAATTTACGTTTGTGGAGACATGTACCTACATTTACATTTACAGTAATAATTTTCATAATATTCATACTATAGCATCTTTATTGAGAAGAATGAATACGTTATTTTACAATTCAGTTATTCAGTAAATTTCAACTTGGGAAATGGCTTAAACATTGAAATTGAAGAAACTGGAATACAGAATTAGAAACGGTATTTCGTAATATCCATTCAATCCCATTTTTATTTTGAAGAATGAGGCCCGGTTGCACCAAGCCCTATTAACCAAATAAACCCCACGGTAAAATTAAGCGTCCGGATGAATTATATTATACTAAGGATCATCATTTTTGAAGATTTGACCGAACGAATATATTTTTACTTATCCTGCAGTTCTATTTGAGTTAAGGGGAGATTACTGTAAGTTTTAAAAGTCGTGGATCATTGGAGTGAGACTTTTTAAACGTTGAAGATCGATTGAATAGATCTGAAAACGAGTAATTAGTGCAAAAAAAATTCTTTCTATTGTTTGTTTGCCCGAAAACGCTTAAAACGCCAAAAACTGTCTAGGGCCTCCAATTTTTGAGCTACAAAAAATTTTTTTTTCCAAATTTCCGGAAAAATGTGAGGAACAACAATTACGAGCCATTTTTTTGGAATTCGACCCCTACACAGCTGACTTCGTTTTTTTTTGCATAAAAAAAAACACTATTTGTGTGGAAAAAAAGCAAATGTAGCCATGTCAGGGGTGTATTAAAAAAAACTAGCTCGTAATTGTTATTTCACATATTTTTCCGAAAATTAAAAAAAAAATCATTCGTAGATCAACAATTGGAGGCCCTGGACTGTGTTTGGCATTTTAAGCATTTTCGGGCAAACGAAAAAGAAAAACAATTTTTTTTGCACTAATTATTCGTTTTCAGATCTATATAATCGATCTCCAACGTATGAAAAGTCTCACTCCAATAACCCACGACTTTTAAAACTCATAGCAGTCTTCTCTTAACACTGATTTCACTACAGGATAAATTATTATTTATTGTTCCTGGGATAAATTTGAGTTACTCTCCCGGGTAACACAATCCATTGAACATTCAAATTTACATTTTTCCTCAACTGACGTTTTTGTTACCAGACGCTGGTGCAACCGGGCCAGAATTCATAATTTAACAATTCATTGATCCTCTCTAGAAGAAAAGAGTATAACGTTTTTTGAGGTCAATCTATTCTGCCATGCATGACTTGAAAAAATTTCATTTTATCTTGGAATAATTTTTTATAGATATAATATATATATTGTAACATGATAGAAATCATGTACTGTTCCTCGCCTGAACTGACCGCGGATTAAAAGGGTTGGGAGGATGGGAATTAGGAAATTACCTCAGCGAGGAGTCACATCACCCTAGGCCACATTTTCATAATTAGTTCTCGTATTGATTTTATTTTTGTTTATTTTATCGCTCAATTCTAACGCTGTTACGTTCACCGCGGATTACGTGTGAGCTTTGCGACGAGGGGAGTGGAGCGGAGCATCGGGGAGAGCTACGAAGTCGGCACTACGGCAAATGACGAGTTGGCACACCGACGAGCACGCAGACACTGAGTCTGTAGAGACTCACACTTACAAGCACGCGGGAGACGATAGTCGCACGCCAGCAGGCAACGCAGGCCTCTACATGTGGACCCCCACCACCTCACCGATGTTACTATGGCGCGAGGGCACCACATAAAAACTTAGGCTTTAGCAGCGAGGAAGCATCGGATCATGTTGGCCCCGCCGCCGTTGAATGCGGAACAGTTCACCGATTACGAGGCGCACGTCCCAAGTCTTTGGGACCATTAAATTAGGAATTATGGCCAGTGCAAATGCACGATTAGAACATGAGTTCTCGGCGCGACATCGGTAGATTAGGATGAGGGTAGGAGAGCAATTGAGGTTCCTCGGGGTGATGTATTGCCCGAGGAATCATTCTTCGCTGGGATTTCAGCTTGTAAAGTCGCTCTGCACAATTAAGTCGATTCGCTCTTCGAGCTTGTTAGAAAATTCAAGTAATTAGACTTTGGCGGGTTGTGCCTGGATTTTTTCGGTCATCGTCCGAGATCGCTGCCATATCCAAGGGTCCAGACGAGGTTTTCCTGGAGTTTATCGCGGATCAACGATGAGCGTAATTTTGTTTGTGAGTGCTCTCGTGGCTTTCTAACGTATAGCCTCCGGTTGCCATTTGGGCACCGTTTGAGTACCAAGTAGTCGTACTGTGAGACGCGGCACTCAGAGGCCTCGGGCCTAATTAATTGTCTTATTTACTGAATATCAGTATTTCATTTCTTTTCATTGTGATTCTTTTCGGAACTGTATTTTTTTTTGTCTGCGTAGCTCTCGCGTCGTCGTCGCGTTCGGGTGATCCTCGTGTCCGTGCGTTATCCACGCCATTGAATTCTTTCGTTAATAATTACCAAGTTTTATTGAAGATTAAATTGAGTTCCATTAGCGCTCTCGGCTAGTCGGAGTTTATGATTTTGCAATTATCACTACCATTTTCTATGATTATTATTTAGGTTTAATATGTTCTTTTTTATATCGAGTCGGGGAATTTACACCTTTAAATTTTTGTTAAAATACATTTATTTTACACAGTGTTGAGTATTTCATTTTTTTTGCCCGTTCCCACACGCCTCCGCGGTTTTCTGAGCTGATCGTGAAACGCGCTTCGACATCGTGACCTTGTCCTTTAGAGGTTAAAAGGACTGTCGCCCTTCTGGTATTTTCTTTTGATTCCTCTCGTTGATCACCTTCGTACTTTATTCGGGTGGAGAGTTTCTATTCAAGGCGACCAAAGTTCGCAAAGGACCACACGTATGATGCCCGCATACGTAATTGGAAAAATACCTCACAACTGTTTGGCGCCCAACGTGGGACCTTTGGGCCAATTAACGGCTGATATGAATTATAAAGTTTTCTATTTTATTAGTAATTTTTTTACCGTGAATAGTTAGTATTTCGAAGAAATTGTTAATAAAATTCACACATTGAATTTCATCGTTGAACTATTCGTGGGATATTCGAATTCGGGATTAAACTTCCCTTGTCGTCGTAATATAACACCTCGGTCCATCGGCATATATCGATCCGTTTTATGTCGCCTCACATTTCGGGTTTGTTTACAGCGCGCTCGAGGTGTCGGGAGAACTTTAGCTCCGGTGAATGCGGGGTATCTCGCGGCTCTCTCGCACAATATTCGTCGAGTCGCTCTCGCTTCACGCGTTCAGTGGGACCGTCGAGCGGTGGGGATTTATCGGTCGCTCACGGTCGGCTGTTGAGTACTACTGTACTCTTGCAACTATCTGGTAGCCGCGCGAGGTCATTGACCTCTGGCACTATTCGCGTTGGAGTAAGGGCTAAAGAGTGACTCGCAATATTCTTTTTGCAAGTAATTACGGATCAGATTTTTTTTTTGTTATAATTATTAGTTCTATTCGGGTAATTGTTACTGCTAAAAATTATTTTTTTGGGAACAACCGATTGATTTTTGGGACTGAGTGATTCGGATTTTTGATTTTTTTTTTTATTAGAAGTTCTGTTGGGGGAAGTTATGTATATATTCCTTATGATTATTCTTTTTCGAATTCTTTAGGTATTTTCTGGTTGATTTCTTTGGTTTTTTTGTTGGGAAAAGAATCAACTGTCTTTGTTTTATTGGCAGTGGTGTAGAAGGATTTTCCTTTTGGGAAGGTCGATTAAGTCCGAATTGATGTTTTTTATGGATTAATTAATTCTTTGGGAAAATTAAACTATTACGAATTTCTTTTATTATGATTTATTGGGTTTTGGGGACATCTTGCCATTAGGATAGGTTAGTCGGCGGGATACGCTAATCCATCCCAATTGCTGTCGTATAAATTATTGGGTACGATGAATCTCCGAACTGAAATTACGGAATTCGTCCGTTCAATGGATCTCGCGCGTCTCCGCATTTTTCTGCCATGCGAAAGGGGCAGTCCAAGGGTTATATGGACAAGGGGGGGTCCAAGTATAATTTCGAGGGGCCTCAGTATTATCAGGGGCCCGGGGCGATCCCCCGTACCTGGTACAACCACACTGGGAATGATCCGACGGTAACCACCAGTGCCTCAAACGCTAATTTTGAGGATACAATTTTGGACAAGATTGCCTCCCTCTTAGGATCTCATTCACGCAATCAGGGGCGTGGTCAACCTCGTGTTCATTACGCGGACAAGAATCCAGGATTATCCATGCCCGCAAATCCTACAATTTCTCAGGCAACAACAGTACCCTCAGGGTTTAACCCTAATGTACCTACTCCAATTTTAGTATTTTGGCACAATGGACAGTTTTATCCAAATGCGGTTACTCCAGAGACGTGACTCGATCATCTCTCTCCTGGTCGTTAGGGCAGATGGTGTAATGCCGCCATGTTTGATCGCGTTCTGGGATGGAAATTAAGTATTTCGGGGTTACCCCATGAAAGTATCGATGAATTCATTTGTCAGTTGCGAGTGCGTCAGGAGACGTGTGATATTCCTGACGATGAGTTATTTCAAGTTTTGCCTACGATTCTCAAGGGAGTCGCGTATAATTGGTAGGTAGATCGTCGGGAGCGTTTCAATATTTTCACGGAATTGCGTGACGCTTTTCTCACACGTTTTTCGAGTCCAATCGACACACGTTGCCGCGCGATTGTCGACATCGTGAACAGAACGCAAGGGCTTCTTGAGCGTGGCGCGAATTATTTAGATGCAGTCCGCTTAATGTGGCGACTCTCTAATAATACTAATTTCCCAGAAGCTGCTTGTCTCGATATCGCTTACAATCATTTGTGACCCGAGTACCACCCGATGATTCATCGCAATGAGTTCAGTACGTTTGATGAACTCGAGAGTCTGGTGTTAGATTTTGATTGGAGACACAGCCGTACACCGCTGAAACCGTCTTCAGATCTGACTGAGACTATCTACCCTCATTGCGCGTATGAACCATCGCGCTACACGAAGAAAGGAGGCAAAGCAATCATAGAGCGAGTAAACGAGTTGAGTGGGAGCACCGGGCCTCACAAGCCCGTTAAAATTGCTGTAGACGCGACGAAGTCCAAGCAGAAAGCTGAGTCTCGGCGACCTTCTACTCAGAAAACGCCCACTGTATCTCAGGCTACCACGATTGAGACCCTTGCTTCGCCAGCACGAGCGTATTCCGCAGTAGTGAAGGCTGCGAAACCGGGGATTACAATTTTAGCTGGTGGACCTCCCCCAATCACTACTCCTAAGTCTGGTTCAGCGTCGTCGGGTTCAATCCCTGCTAAGTTGAATGACTTTTGTCACAATTGTTAGAAGTCCGGTCACAAACGTGCGACTTGTAAACAGCCGCCCACCGAAATTTACTGTTACGTGTATGGAATGAGGGGTGTGAAAGTGTCCAAATGTACCAACCACATCGCTAAATCAAGGTCAGAAGAAAACGCGAAGGGACCGCAACAATAACGGGTTCGGCGCTGTCTCCCAAGGTTTCAAGGACCCAACTCCCTCGTAAACCACGCGTTTCAAAACTTGCCTCCGCTAATATGACGTCGGCTAGGTCCCGTTATAGGAATTCGGATAACTTAACGGACTTTTCGAGAATCACGGTTGATAATAACCGTGGGACGCGGTTGTCTTCCAATCCGAGGAAAGGAGGGGCGCGACTCAGTGATTCAAACCAGGACTATACGCAGTCTGACGTTGTCCCAACTATATCATCACGATTGACGTAAAAATCCAAATACCAATTTCAAGCTGAACCACGGCACAGCAGTAGCATTTGATAATGACGAAAATGACTTTCCACCTACGTACGAACGTTTAGGCCGCGAGAACTCCGAATGGCTGATTACCGATGCGGAGGTGAGTACTGCGACAGAACGCGAGTCTAGGGATACTGAGGTTGCATGGACCCCCGGAACGTCACGAGGAGAGGAAAGTTTCGCAGCAATGTCGAGCCAGACCGCGGTAAAACCATTGGGAGCGCGAATATTCTTACCGCTGTCAGTTGGTTCGGGCGAATTGTATGCTCTGATGGTATCCTGAAGCTACAAAATCGTGTGTAGGAAATTTACGAGATTCGTGGATGAGATTCTCAAGTTGCAGGTAAAGCCACCCGAATCGTCCATTGTTGCGATGGCTAATGGGTCGGCCGAAACTGTCGCGGGAGATGTTCAAATCCCAATCTCGATTAAGGGAATTACACGTGTGGTCGAGTTTGAGGTGACCCCTGGTTTGAGTCGCCCCCTGTTATTAGGGATGGACTTTGTCCGTATTTTTGGGTTTGGCTGGATCGATGGTGACGACCATCAATACCCGATAGAAACTCGCAATTTTACCGAAGAGCATGAGATCTGTGGGTTAGTTCAGACCAACGATAATGTGCGCGGACGAATTGATGAGTTGGTGCATAGGTTAGTGCCACCACCGCGCGAGGAAATTGAATTCATTAACTTAACATCTCATAAAATAGTGGGGCCGCGTGATCATGAACCATTCAGATTGAAGGGTTATGCAATGTTCCCAATTACCCAGCAGGAACTCGTACGTCAAGTGAAAGCGCTCCTGGAGGCCAGAATTATTCGCCGGTCACAGAGTGACTGAAACAACCCAATTGTTATGGCCCATGGGAAATGGCGTTTATGTCTTGATTTCCGCTGGTTAAATAAGTTGACGAAAAAATACGCGTACCCAATACTAAATTTGGTGGGCATCCTGGATGAATTGCATTCTGCGCGTTAAATTACGACTTTGGATTTGAAGCAAGCGTACCATCAAGTGCCGTTAGACCCTGAAATATGCGAGTTGACCGTGTTTTCTGTTCCGGGTCTTAGCACGCTCCTGCGACCTTTCAGCGTCTCGCTGATAAACTTATTGGTTCAGAACTCGAGGTATTCGCGTTCGCGCACTTGGACGACATTATCGTCGTAACTCAAACGTTCGAGGACCACCTTAAGTACCTTGCGTTAGTGTTAACGAGGCTGCGCGACGCAAACCTCGAAATAAAGTGGGAGAAGAGCGTGTTCTGTAGTAACCGCGTTCAGTATCTTGGATTTATTATGTACGAAACGGCTCTTCATATCGATCCGTCCAAGGTCGAACCGGTGTTGAATTATCCGGGACCTCGTACCGTACGTCAAGTGCGACTTTTTCTCAGTATGTCATCGTGGTATCGTCGTTTTATCCCCGATTTTGCATCCATGGCAGAGCCTATTACCCGTCTGTTGCGTAAAGACATGAAATGGAGGTGGGGTGACGAGCAATCGACTGCGTATTCGCGTATTAAAGCCGCGCTGTCGACTGCACCAGTTTTGTCGTATCCGGATTTTTCGGTTCTATTTACTGTTCAGACCGACGCGAGTGCCTACGGCCTGGAAGCCGTTCTCACCCAAACTATCGATGGGGTTAAGTATGTAGTAGTATTCGGTAGCCGAACTATAAATAAGGCCGAACGTAAATACTCGATTTCGTAAAAAGAGTATCTTGCGGTCGTGTAGACTGTCGACCATTTCAGACGTTATATCGATGGTTACCATTTTACGGTAGTTATCGATCATAGCGCGTTACGATGGCTTCACAATTTGAAAGGCCCGGTCGGCCGGTTAGGAAGGTGGGCACTCAGTTTACAGGAGTACGATTACGATCTTGTGCACAGGCCTGGAAAACTCCATGAAGTTCGCGACACGTTATGATGAATATACGAGGAGGAGTGTACGCAGGCTGAAGATAATGAAATTAATGCTGTTGAAGACCCGAATACTTCGGCGGAGGGAAGTGGGGGAAATATTATTGAAGAGAGCGCGGCGGAAATGGAGGACGAGTGGTGTTCTCGCAGAAAGGCGTCTGCAAGTCGGAAATCAGTTACATTTAAAGTGTGGAAGGTGGAGAACAATCAGTTGTTTCGATACCGACCGAATCCCCTGGTTTCAACGTTTGCGGAGGACCTCGATGCGTGGAAGCTCGTTCCCCCGAAGTCGTCGCAATTAGACATTATTTCAGAATCCCATGACTCACCGCGGTCAGGTCACTTAGGGATTGAAAAAACGCAAGCTCGAGTAGTCCTCGCGTATTATTGCCCGGGAATGTCCGAGGATGTAGCCAAATACGTCACTTCATGTGAAGTATGCCAGACGTGTAAAGTCTCACCATTACAACCCGCCGGGTTGACGGAACAGCACGTTTTTCATGAACCGTGGACAGTGGTTGTCGCGGATATCATGGGTCCATTTCCACCGAGCAAATCAGGTTATTGTTACCTATTGGTTTTTCAGGATTTGTTTACTAAGTGGGTGGAGGTGGCACCATTAAAAGAGGTGGATGGTAAATCCATCATCGCCGAATTTGAGAATTTAATAATTTTTCGCTGGGGGACACCTTGCGTGATCCTTACAGATAATGGTACGGAATTTAAGAATAAATTGATCCAGGAAATGACGAAATCCTTTGATATCCGCCATACAACCACATCACCATACCACGCTCAAGTCAATCCCGTTGAACGTGTAATGATTTGTTTCGTCGAACAAGATCATCGTGAATGGGATTTGCACCTGAACGCATTTCGCTCAGCGTATAATACAGCGCTCCGCAGCTCGTTACATGTTTCGGCCGCGTTCTTGAATTTCGGTTGTCAGCCTCGCGATAGTTTATTTTTGCGGAAAATGAAAGCGGTAGACGGAGGGATAGCGGTCCCGAACACCGCGAAATGGACGAAACGAATGGAACGCTTGACAGAAATTTATGATTTAATTTCTGATAATTTGGATAGGTCGTTCGAGCAGCAAGTTCGCTATTACAATCGTCACCATCGGGACGTAAAATTCGCGGACGCNGATTTGTTTCGTCGAACAAGATCATCATGGATGGGATTTGCACCTGAACGAATTTCGCTCAGCGTATAATACAGCGCTCCACAGCTCGTTACATGTTTCGCCCGCGTTCTTGAATTTCGGTCGTCACCCTAGCGATAGTTCATTTTTGCCGAAAATGAAAGCGCTAGACGAAGAGATAGCGGTCCCGAATACTGCGAAATGGACGAAACGGATGGAACGTATGACAGAAATTTATGATTTAATTTCTGATAATTTGGATAGGTCGTTCGAGCAGCAGGCTCGCTATTACAATCGTCACCATCGGGCCGTAAAATTCGCGGACGGGGATCTCGTCCGGTGTAAGATACGAGTACTGTTTTCAGGACCGAGAGGCTTTACCTCCAAGTTGGCTCGGAAGTGGAGTACGAATGTTTACCTTGTAATGTCCAAAATTTTGTACTGGTAACTTTAAGGCTAGAATAATTTTATGTGAAATCATTAGGAACCAAACCAACAATTGTAAACTAAATTGAGTGCATTTCATCACTTGAACTCGATTAAAAATTCCAAAGACATTGGAATCGAGTTCAAAAGTGATGAAATGGCACACTCAGCATGCCCCAATTACCCAATATTGAGATTCGCACGCGAAGGAACGATTGAAAACCGATTAATTGAAACCCCGAAAACCGGATGAACTACTTCCCCATAAAAATCAAAATAGTGGGAAAAGTCATACTGTAGCGCCTCGCTACATCCTAGCTAAGGAGACAGTCTGACGTCACCCTCAGCCATTTAATATTTCGTTGCTGTCCTCTCACGGATATACCAACACAATAATAGAGGATTACATTTCGCGCCTCTACCGAATTATTCTATCACGGCGTCCTATCGCACAGGAGCCGTTGGGCAGTTGATCGGCATTCGTTGTATCGAGCGCAACTGAGTTATCAAATCAATACTCATTGTACTTGTTGAGACTGACGCTTCGGCGAATAAATATATTATTAAATTGTTTATTCGTTTAGTAGTGATTTGTTACTCCCGACCATCGCAAATCCTACATCGGTGACCCCGGGTCCTGATGTCCCGTAGTGGCACCACCTCTGGATACCGTGTAAACCTGATGTTGAAAGCACACCTGCTGAGCTCACCTACGGAGAAGCAATTCGGCTACCAGGTGAATTGTTTACACCAACGAACGATCGAGCAGCTCCGGAAGTTTTGAGGGATCTCCGTAGACATTTCGCGGCGGTAGCACCCACTGAGATGTCTCGTCACGGAACCAGGCCAACTTTTGTCCACAAGAGCCTTGCCGATTGCACGCATGTTTTCATCAGGACAGAGACTGGAGGACCGAATATCGCAGCTCCATACTCTGGACCATATCGCGTCGTCAGCAGGCACGATAGACATTTTGTTGTCCACTGTAGGTCACTAGGGAGAGGCAACTATCTTCAAGACGTTCCTATCTCTATCGACCGCCTCAAACCTGCGTTCATTCTTCCCGAGGACATGGAACAGGTTCGGCAGCTTCCTGCAGAAGCTTGTCCACGACATCAACAGCGGCAACAACAGCGAGTAACAGCAGGCACGGCAGTAGGAACCTCTGGCCAGCCCAGGAGGGTCACTTTTAACGACCGATTGGAAACACGGACTTACGACCGCAGGCAACCTTCGGACTCGAGCATTACGACACCCGGGAGACAGCAGAGAATTTCCACGCTATCCTTTCGTTGAGCAAATTTAATTTTTCTGTTTTTTGTTTCAGTTCTTTAAAAAACTACGTTTTTCTCCCAGCAGGGGAGACATGTAGCGCCTCGCTACATCCTAGCTGAGGAGACAGTCTAACGTCACCCTCAGGCATTTAATATTTCGTTGCTGTCCTCTCACGGATATACCAACACAATAATAGAGGATTACATTTGGCGCCTCTACCGAATTATTCTATCACGGCGTCCTATCGCACAGGAGCCGTTGGGCAGTTGATCGGCATCCGTTGTATCGAGCGCAACTGAGTTATCAAATCAATATTCATTGTACTTGTTGAGACTGACGCTTCGGCGAATAAATATATTATTAAATTGTTTATTCGTTTAGTAGTGATTTATTACTCCCGACCATCGCAAATCCTACAATACGACATTTTCCACCAATTAAAAATGGACTCGTTGGAGCCCATGTGACAAGTGACCCCAAAATTCATACAAAAATGTCAGAAAAACCAAAATTAAGCAGTCTTGAAGCAGCGACGGAGCAGTAACAATTCTGCTGGAAACAGTTCATTTAATCGGTCCGGTTTTTCAATCCCTCCTTCGATTACACGGGATAGTACTGAATTAATAGTAAGTTACGAACAATTGAAATTATCCGGGAATAAAATTTTTTCAACCGAGAGTGGTGACTTTTCTTGCAAATGAGGAATTCGTTTATTGTGACGCATTGTGGACAGTCTCAACCAAACTCTTGAAATCTTCAAATTCAACTGCCAAAAATTCATTAAAAAATCAACGAGTAGGAGAAAGTGTTTCCGTGAAAGTATCCATGATAGCCTTCAGCGCGACTAATTGCTGGTGAGGGAATTACGGATTTACCCAGGGATCTACAAACACATCGAATAATTTATAAATAACAGACCGAATTGTGAGTAACAAAAATTTGTAAACCTAAATTTGAATCCTTCAGATCGTTCCAGGGACAGGAATTTTAGCTGCATAGATTTCTGTAAAATCACGCTTACGTTTTTGTAAACCGAATAGTTATACAAAATATATTTAAATTCCAACTTGATTCCCAGTACAACTCCAAATTTCTTGATTAGAAGTTAGTCTCAACTCAAGCCCTATCCCTCAATCAAACCCTTTTTCCCTTATATTTTAAAAAAAGGTAAGAGTATAAAACTTTGCGTCGTCGAATAATTATAAAATTCAATAATTTTAGGTTTGATTTTAATGTGACAATTAAAACATGTCCATTCGACGCTAAAATCCTTCTCTGCACATAACAACCTTATCAAAGAGATAGAGTCGGATTTTGTTTACGAATTATTAGATGAGGCAGGTAATATCGCGTGTAGACCCCACGTCAAAGACTTGAAACTCGTGGCATCCGCGGACAATGAGCGACTCGCGCACGATACTGACGACGAGTGAGTCACGACATTAGGAAACCCGTAGTATTTATCCTCTCATCTCATTAGTTGTTCATGGTCCATTATTATAAAGTGAAGCAGGCCTTACCTGGCTTGAAATCAGCCACGGAAGGTTTGGTAATCTTGGAGGAGCTGGTGGAGAAGCCATACCTCGAGAGCGAACACCCCGTTTTCGACGAGGTGGTGCCCATTGTGGCCAAGCTCCAAACCCTAGTGGAGGAGGAGATAGCGGACCTGAAGTCCATCGTGTTGAGCGACCCTCCACGCTTGCAGGCATGCGCGACTAATGCGCGCTACAGACTCCTGCCGTATGTCGGGGCGGAGGAGAGCAATGTTCGAGCTGGAGACCTCGCCAACCAAATCGAGCGAAGTCCACACATGTGGATCCAATGGGGTGCTCGATCGGGCTGCGGCAACTGCAAAAACCCATCTCATCAGGCTTCGGACTGCTCGTATTTCAGGGGGACATTCTGCGGAAAATGCGGGGAGGAGGGCATGAACAACACGAACTACCCTTACTGCAACCCCGGGCGTTATGGCATTGAGAGGCCACCAGGGACGAGGCTTGTCCGTCCCAAGATCCGCGCATAAGCACGTAAGAGGCCAGTTATGGGCTGCGACTGGCGCACTGGAAAGAGCGGCGATCTAAATGGACTACAATTTTGTATTATGCAAATATAATACATATTTAATCCAAGGAATGATGGCTTCTATAAATTTTGGGAGGCGGGGTACGGGCAATTCTCCGTATCAAAAAGTTGTGAGGTATTTTTCCAGTCACGTATGCGGGCATCATACGTGTGGTCCTCCACGAACTTTGGTCGCCCTGAATAGAACCTCTCCACCCGAACAAAGTAGGAAAGTGATCAACGAGAGGAACCAAAAAAAATACCAGAAGGGCGCCAGTCCTTTTATCCTTTAAAGGACAAGGTCACGATGTCGAAGCGCGTTCCACGACCAGCTCAGAAAACCGCGGAGGCGTGTGGGAACGGTCAAAGAAATGATACACTCAACACAGTGTAAAATAAATGTATTCTCACAGAAAAAAATTAAAGTGGTAAATTCCCCTATTCGATATAAAAAAAAAAAACATTAAACCTAAATAATATTCACAGAAAACGGTAGTGATAATTGCAAAATCAGAAACTCCAACTAGCGGAGAGAGCTAACGGAACGCGATTTAATCTTCAATAAATCTTGGTAATTATTAATCAAAGAATTCAATGGAGTGGAAAACGCACGGACGCGAGGATCATCCGAACGCGACAACGACGCAAGAGCCACGCGGACAAAAAAAAATACAGTTCCAAAAAGAATCACAATGGAAAGAAATGAAACACTGATATTCAGTAAATAAGACAATTAATTAGGCCCAAGGCCACTGAGAGTCGCGTCTCACAGTATGACTACTTGGTACTCAAACGGTGCCCAAATGGCGACCGGAGGCTATATGTTAGAAAGCCACGCGAGCACTCACAAACAAAATTACGCTCACCGTTGATCCGCGATAAACTCCAGGAAAACCTCGTCTGGACCCTTGGATACGGCAGCGATCTCGAACGATGACCGGAAAAATTCAGGCACAACACCCCAAAGACCAATTATTTGAATTTTCTAACGAGCTCGAAGAGCAAATCGACTTAATTGTGCTGAGCGCCTTTACAAGCTGAAATCCCAGTGAAGAGTGATTTTTTTTTGTCGTAACGAGATTTTATCTTGTTCCGGGGTAAATATATTACCCTGCGGAAAATTAAGAGATATTAATTAAAAGACCTAAAAGAGAGAGAGAGAAAGGCAAGGAACGACATCGAGCGGCTAGCTGCAGAAGCTAAGCCGAAGATGAGAGAGACATCTGACGACGGCCGAGGGCCGCTCGGAAGGTGAGAAGACCATGAAACACTAATACTGAGATGCGCGGCTGGGCGTAGCCGTGCCCCTCGGTATTACGGTAGGCTGTCGATACCCTGTCGCCATATCTAGAAACTCGCCCAGCTGTGTTAGGGAGTTCAGGGCCGACGTACAGGCGTTCCAACTGGGCGAATCTAGAGGCACTATCGACTTAGCCTAGGGACCAACGGCTAGGTGAGAGGACTAGCGCCCCCTCGATTGCCGTCGAGCTGATTGGTGGTGGTGGGGTAACGGATGACCCATCGCCGCTGAGATGTTCAGACTAGGGGGAGAAGGCCCGAGGAGATTTCGAGACAGTGGATGACAGGCGCTTGATTCGAGTGGATGGAATTGTCCGGTAATCGATGATAGCTGGTAGCGGCTTGAATCCGTAAGGGTTCTTAAGGGGGCGCTGTCTCTGAGAGTCAGAGACAGCGAGAGAATGGGACGCTCAGCGTCCCATACGTAAAGAACGGAATTGCTTTGGAGTCGTGGAATGCTTCGTTCCGTGATTCCAGGGATTCATGACCCGCGACGAGGGGAATGGAGTGTGCGGGAGTCCGTGGATGGGGAGTAGTGCAGACTCCTGGACATCCGACTTCGCGTGCCTCCAGGACTAGTACTCCGGGTGTTGACCCGCGATGAGATTGCTTTTACCGAGCATTGGGGTTAGTTGGGGTGAACTCTCGGCCAGTGAGATAGTCTACAGGGGCCGAGGTCGCATCCACCTCTCAGTGTTCGGCGCCCTGCGGGGTGAGAAGGATTCGCAGGTAATCCGCAGCTTCTCCAGGTTCGAGCCCTCTGGAGAGGGATAGGAAGCGTTATGGACTGTTTCGAACGTCTTGGACGAGGAAACAAGGGAATTTTCCCTTGAAAGAACTATTTCGTTAGCTTCTGGGATTGAACATACCCAGAGTAGGGAAATGGATTTTATTCCGACATTGGTGGACCTCGCCCACTCTACCGTGTCACACTGATGCTGGCTCGCCACCCACAGTCCCGCCACGAAAGTCCTCAGGGTAGACGAGTTTGCCCCTGAGGCCGGTTTACCGTTGGATTTCCCGGATAAAATCCAGCTGGCGCCCAACAATTGAGCGATAGAGCAGGCCAAAGTAGTTAGGGATATGTGCTGGTGGAGCACCAGCCGAAATCTCTTACATGGTTAACCATGTTTTCATTCAAAATCACAAAAGTATTTACATTTATTTACAGTTATTTACATAAAAAACAGGTATATAAAAAAATTAACGCATAGTATTTGGATTGTGTAAACTTTGGTCACTTTGTAACTCTCGAGTTTGAAACAATGTATGTCTAGTTTTGATGTTTCCATAACAATATTTTTAGAATTTTTTATATGCTCCATTCAGAGGCATTGAATATTTTGTATGTTGCGCTAAAAAAAAAGAAAAAAATTAAAAAAAGACAAAAAATGAATTTGTTTGTATTTATAGTGAAAAAAAGCGCTCCTGTAATTACAGAATAAAAAAAAAAATTCTATTTTTTATGTGAGTTCAATCGGAATGATGTTTAATAATAATTCTATATGAGATAACAATACTACCAAGAATAATGCTATTTCATGTATGATACTGAACTAAGTTTTTCAGTTCTTTAATCTCGTTTTTTGTTTTAGTTTATATAAAAAAAGACGTTCTCAGGGTGGACGGAAATTATTCCTATATACACTGATATTATTATTATTTCTGTTTAGATTTTCAAACAGATGTTCTCTGATTGTCAGTTCTCCAATGAATTTATCATCATTACATATCCACCAATAACTTTTTTTGATTCTATAAAAATCGTTTATATCGACTTCAGGGATATCCCTGGAGTATTTCAACTCACTGTTCAGAAAATCGTCGACTGGGATCATATTATTTTTCTTATGTCGCGGAATATGAAATAAAATTGGTTTATTCATGTCATCCTCGAAAAGACCAATTTTAACGTATGAAGTGAAGTATTGAGGTTTCATATTGCCATATCTGGCTCGTCCCATCGCTTCGTCGTTATCATATATTGTGAATGACTTAATTGTTTCATTTTCAATCATTTTCAATTTCTCTCTATATAATAAAAAAATATTTCAGCCTCACAATTCAGGGGGTCATATATGGGGGGTGCCCATATATGGGGGGTACACCTATATATGGGGGGCATATGGGGTGTGCCCATATATGGGGGGCACACCCATATATGGGGGGCACACCCATTGATGGGATGTGATTAGTAAGTTTGATGAGTGCTACATGGAGGTGTAGTGGTGGTTCCCGTCACGTGGGACGGGAATTGACGGGAATTGATGGGNTTTTTTTTTTTTTTTTTTTTTTTTTATATGTGGGGTGCCCATATGGGCACCTCAGCACGCCGCCTAATCACCTTTAGGCATTAAATGAATTCAAATATATGGGCACCCCATATACCCCCCATATATGGGCACACCCATATATGGGTGTGCACCCCCATACCCTCGTGACCCTTAGCACTCCTATGACACTCCCCTATGGCACACCCCATATATGGGCACCCCGTATATCATATTTTTTTCATATCATATAAGGACATCCTCTATCATAAAAAAAAATTTCGATCGAAAATCGAGCGGTCCTAGAGGGGAAAAAAATGAAAACGCGGGGGTGTCCATATATGGGCACTCCCCATATCATATTTTTTTCATATCATATAAGGACATCTTCTATCATAAAAAAAAATTTCGATCGAATATCGAGCGGTCCTAGAGGGGAAAAAAATGAAAACGCGGAGGTGTCCATATATGACACACATGACATGCATAAGTTGACGTGGGATTTTTTTTTGTCTGGGAAAAATCATTGCACCTAGCATTTGGAAATACTACATGAGAACAGTGATCATGCAAAATTTCATTGCCCTGCCACTTTTTGTTTCTGAGATAATCATTATGAAACATGAAATTTTCAAAAAATCATTACTTCTGAATGGAGCATCCGCTTTTGATAAATAAAAAAAAAATTTTTCGTTTTTTCTCTTACTTCAAGATAAAAAATACTTCAGAGCCGTTAAGAAGCTCCTAGACCGATTTTTCGAGAATTTTTCGCGTTTTCATTTTTTTCCCTTCTAGGACCGATCGAAATTTTTTTTTATGATAGAGGATGTCCTTATATGATATGAAAAAAATACGCCATAATGGAAGAGCAAAGCAATGCACCGGAAATTTTTTTTTTCCAAATTTTTGGGTTTTTTAGTTTTTAGGGGAGATACATCGGTTTTTTTTTTTAAAGAAATGAGTCTGTCAACGATTGTTCTTCGTTCATATATGATGACATAAGACTACACCATCATGTAACGGAGAAAGAGTGCGCCGAAAAAAAAAATTTTCATCGAAATTTTCACTGGAAGGGTAGATAGTTGAATTGAACATTATCATCATCGGAAATTTGCTAAATTATGATCAAACAAATGAGAGGAAGAAACAAATGGAATCAATTAATTGATTGATCATCATCAGTCGGTTCCAAGGCTTTAATTCTAGAAAAAACCTCAATTTCTCGATTGATTTTTTATCACCATACGATTCCGTATGGATGGATAACCGAGCTCCTATCTTATTCTATTCTTGCAACGAGGTGAGGAATTTTCACGTTGATTATATAGAAATGATTTTTATTCTCGGGATTGATATCTTCGGATTTCATAGAATGCCGCGGAGTGATAGATGTGCGAATCCAANAGGTAAGGAATTTTCACGTTGATTATATAGAAATGATCTTTATTCTCGGAATTGATATCTTCGGATTTCATAGAATGCCGCGGAGTGATAGATGTGCGAATCCAATGTGGGCTCCTGGTGAGAAGGGACACCTCGGTTATAATTTACGTCCGATTTCCTTGACACTACACGAGAAATTTCCTTTTTTACCATTGTCTGCGAAGATCTGTGGTCAATGCCGAACGAGAGCTCCAACTTACGTCATTCTTCCATCTGTCCTCATGGTTAAACTTAATGCTACACATCTTCAACGTTCGGAAACTCCTCCCGATATATCAATGCTCCAAGCCGAAACATGTGACCCAAGTCTGGATGTGATGAACAGTTCTCTGAGATCAGGTCGATGTTTCCATCTTGATGATTCCGGTCTATCAATCGACGACGAACCAGACGATGGAGCTAAATTCGACAGTTCTTCCATGGATTATGATTCGGAAGATGACCAAAGTGACATTGATCCATCTTCATCTAAGCAGTATCGATCTGCGAGAGAAATAGAATTAGAAGAAATGGATGGTTTGGAGCAGAAATTCAAAGATCTGAAAATCTATCGTGAGCGCCTGCAAATCTTGACGGTTCATCCACAGTCGTGGAGTGCGCGGAAAATTGCTTCTGAATTTGGAACTACCAGATACATGGCGTCAAGAGCGAAAAGATTGAGAAAAATTAAAGGAGTGTTTGCTTCACCAATTGCGAAAGCAGGTCATTCACTACCCAGCACAACCGTCGAGAAGGTACACAATTTTTACCTAGAGCACAGTCGCGTCATGCCAGGAATGAAAGATAAAATATCCATCAAGATCAATGGAGAGAAGAAAGTAGAGCAAAAGCGAATGATACTCGAAAATCTAAAATCAAATCGAAAATCAAAATCTAAAATCCATTATCGGAAGTACAAACATGCGAATGAAGATGCTAAGGTCGGTTTCAGTAAGTTTGCCGAGCTGAGACCTAAACAATGTGTAGTGGCGGGAGCAAATGGCACTCACGTGGTATGTGTTTGTACATATCATCAAAATCGCAAATTGATGCTAGAGGCAATTAATATTGCGACTCTAACTCAAGATTCCCCCTGTCCACTCAGAGATTACAAAGATTGTCTAGCAAAATTGCTGTGTACAAATCTAACCCCGGCCTGTCATCTGGATGAATGTAACGACTGTCCTAGAGTGAAATCATTATCATGTGAACTGAAGAAACGTCTCTCTGATTCTGTTGTGGAAATGGTCGAATTTCGCATGTGGCAAAGTACGACAGGTGTACCTTGCAGGCACAGACCCTCCCGATGGATGAATTCATTGATCTTCTAATGGAACGATTGATAGTATTGAAGCCCCATCACTTCGTCGCTAAAAAACAATCGGCTTTTGTCAAACAGCGAAAAGAGAATTTGGATAATGGAGAAGTGCTAGTGCATTGTGATTGTTCGGAAAATTTCGCATTTGTGGCTCAAGATGCTGCTCAATCCTTCCACTACAATAATGACCAGTGTACAGTTCACCCCGTTGTTTACTACTATCGCGAAAAAAATGAAATCCAACATCGGAGTTTAGTAGTTCTGTCGGACAGTACGACTCACGATACTGCCGCTGTTTATCTGATATAGAAGATTTTAATACAGCATGTGAAAGACAACTGTGAAAGCATGGAGAAAATTATCCATGTCACCGATGGAGCTGCACAACATTACAAGAATCGTTTTCAGATCACAAATCTCTTGCATCACAAGACTGATTTTGGCATAGATGCGGAAGCCCATTTTCATGCAACCGCGCACGGTAAAGGAGCTTGTGACGGAGTAGGAGCTGTCTTTAGGAGAGAAGCGAGACGTAAGAGCTTGCAAACCGTTCATGGTGAACCAATTCTCACGCCAGATGCTTTGTTTCGATGGTCAAAAGAGAATTTTGAAGGAATTGATGTTTTTTTTTCATCAAGGCAGAACACGAGAATATCCAAACTGAGTTGAGAGAGAGATTTGATAGTGCCAAAGCAATTCCAGCCATTCAAAAACACCATTATTTTACTCCGATACCGGGAGAACAATTGTTAATTAAACGATATTCGGCTTCGGCTAACGAGGAGGTTTTCGCAAAACAAAAATAAACAACAACAAAACGAAAAACTCGCAGAAGACAGTAATCGTGGTGTAATAATTCATCAGTGCATGTTGGAACTTGTCGTCGAAGAGAGTGGAGAATTTCTCCGTATTGTAAAAATGTAAAAATGTGAAAATATAAAATGTTGTCGTTATAGAAGAATAAAAATTGTTTTTTTCCCATACTTTTTCGTTAGTGGAAAGCACAGTGTGTTGTTGAGAAAAGATTTATAGTCGTATCAATATTCTATTCTATCCAGCGGGACAGAAAATGTCTATTGACAAACCCCTTTTTCAGTAACAATAATGCAACTCTCCTAAACGACAGATAAACGTAAAAATTTCGAAGAAAATTTTTTTTCGGAGCATTCTTTCTCTCTTACATGATGGCATACTCTTTTGCCATCATATATGAACAAAGAATAATAGTTGACAGACTGATTTCTTTGAAAAAAACCGATGGATCTCCCCTAAAAACTGAAAAACCAAAAAATTTCGAAAAAAAAAATTTCCGGTGCATTGCTTCGCTCTTCCATTATGGCGTATTTTTTTCATATCATATAAGGACATCTTGTATCATAAAAAAAATATTTCGATCGAATATCGAGCGGCCCTAGAGTGAAAAGAAAATAAAAACGCGAAAAATTCTCGACAAACCGGTCTAGGAGTTTCTTGACGGCTCTGAAGTATTTTTTATCTTGAAGTACGAGAAAAATCGAAAATTTTCTTTTTTTATGTATCAAAATCGGATGCTCCATTCAGAAGTAATGATTTTTTTGAAAATTTCAAGTTTCGTAATGATTATCTCAGAAACAAAAAGTGGCAGGGCAATGAAAATTACCATGATCACTGGCTATATATAGTAGTTCAAAATGCATCTACTCAATGATTTTTCCCAGACAAAAAAAAATCCGGTGTGGCTGAGTTGACATGGAATGTCCCATATATGGGGGGGTGCCTATATATGGAGGGGTGCCCATATATGAGGAGTGTCCATATATGGGGGTGTGCTTATATATGTGGGGTGGTGCCCATATGTAGGTGGCGCCCATATATGGGGACCCCCCATATATGGGGGGCGAACCCCCCCCCCGGGGTTGGCGAGCGGAGCGAGCAGGGGACGAAGCTCGTAATAATTCCTAGCAAGTTTTAGGATGAAATTATCGATTCTAGGGATTTTAGCTCGATCATAGAGATATTTATTACTAACTTGATGTTGATAATTAGAGTGTTCTGAGTGATATAGAAACAGACTCGTTCTCAAATATTTGCGTTGAAAGACTCTAAGACATTCAGTCTGGTGTGCGCCCATATTCCAGAGAATTTCGGCACCATAAGTTAATAGAGGCCTGATTAAAAGCAGATAACATATCACTCTGACTCTCGTGTTTATGTATTAATTGTGAAATGAAAAACCTAAGGATTTATATCTCTTCCTCGCTTTTTCGATCTGAATCTCTGTGTGTTTTGAGCAACGGACTAATTCATCTATATTGACTCCTAGGTATTAAACAATGTTTTTACGTGGTATGATAGACTCAGTCTTTGTATTGTTGTCTATAATTTTTACTTGAAAGTTTTTTATGCTGTCTGTTTTTCTTTAACACATGCCTGCAGTAGGGTTTCTGAATAAGATAGTTTCGCTTTTATCTGGATTAACTCTGAGATTCCACGCTGAGTACATGGCATTTGCTTTGTTTACAAGGGAATTTAGAGATTAACTAATATTGTCTCCATCGTTCCCAGAGACATAGATTATCCTATCGTCAGCATATGCAATAGAATGTGTTCCATTGTCTTTATTCAGTTTAAAGGCATTCATCATGTGCGCAGTAAATAAAGAGAATAGACAGGGAGAATTGATTCTTCCCTGCTGGAGGCCCAGCGAAAAGTGATACCTCGGGCAATACATCACCCCGAGGAACCTCAATTTGTCTCCTACCCTCACCCTAATCTATCGACGTCGTGCGGAGAATTCATGTTTTAATCGTGCATTTGCACTGGCCATAATTTCTAATTTAATGGTCCCAAAGACTTGGGACTTGCGCCTCGCAATCAGTGAACTCTTCCGCATTCAACGGTGGCGGGGCCAACATGATCCGATGCTCCCTCAATGCTACAGCCTGAGTTTTTTATGTGATGACCTTGCGCTACAGTAACATCGGTGAGGTGTTGGGGGTCCACACGTAAAGGCCTGAGTTGCCTGCTGGCGTATGACTATCGTCTCCCGCGTGCTTGTTGGTATGAGTCTCTACAGACTCGGTGTGTGCGTGCTCGTCGGTATGCCAACTCGTCATTTGCCATAGTGCCGACTTCGTAGCTCTCCCCGATGCTCCGCTCCACTCCCCTCGTCACAAAGCTGACGCGTAACCCGCGATGAGCGCAACAGCGTTAGAATTGAGCGATAAAATGAACAAAAATAAAATCAATACAACACCTAATTGTGAAAATGTGGCCTCGGGTGATCCGACTTATCGCTGGGGTAATTTCCTAATTTCTCCCCCCCCCCCTTTTAATCCGCGGTCAGTTCAGGCGAAAAACAGTACATGATTTCTATTAGGTTACAATATATATAATAATTAAATATCATAATTTTAAAGATATAGATATAATATATCAAATGAAATATAGAAAACAAAAAAATTTCTTACGAATGTAAAAATTACGTGTGATTGAGAGCCTCAGACAATTGATGAGTTTTTCAATTGCTCTCAATAAGTTCAAATTAACTTTAAAAATAGTACTATTCATCACTAATTATCATTACCTATAAAAAAATATAAAAAATAAATCCGTCTAAATTTCAAATCCTAAGGAATTATATTTTACCAAATCGATAATAACACACTTATATTTATATAATATGGCATTTGAATTCACAATCAATTTCTCTTCAATATAATTCTGATAAAATATTTATTGGCCTGAGTGAGTGAAACACTATATACATATAGGATATCTGAAATATAAAATTAATAATTCAGTAAATGGTAAGTTAGGAAACCCCTTGAAAATCGAGATTGCGGAAATTAGACTACAGAATTGACAATTGTACATAACTTTGAAAATGTTGGAAAATTGTACAAACGGGGGAAAGTGGTATAAAACCCAATTGTCATTGAAAAAAAAAATTACGGCGAATCAAAACAATTTCCCATCACTAGCAAAATCTCACTGGGGTCGACAGTAACTACTGTCGGTGTCAAAAGTAGAGACCACTCGAAATAAACGTCTGTAACTCGACGAAAATAAAACGTAAAAATATGAGACCAATTGCACTATGTAATATAAGTATTTCACTTGCCCAATGCGGAGTTTCAAGTTTTCAATTTGATTAGTTAATTTATAATCGCTGTGAGAAGCCGAAACCCCCGCCCCCCCGCCAATTTTCAGGGTCGGTAAAAGTCGGCAAAATTTGCACCGCTACCGAACATACGAAAATTTTTTTTTTAATTCGTCAATTTTTCCAGAGATTCGTTGAACGGCTGGGAAGCCGACGAGAGAAGAAAAAAATCGATGTTATGATAATTATTTATTTAATTAATAGAAATGTCGACTGCGGCTATCTCGTTGTAGAATTGCCGAACCGACCTGGAAAAAAATGCATTCTGAATTCAATGTAAAACACATTCGGTCAATATTTTTCTGATGAACAATCTCTTTCATCGACAAGGATAGTGATAAATAAAAGAGATTACAAAAATTCCCATTTTCTGCCAATCTCCGCGACATACTGTACAATTTTTCGGACTCTGGATTATCAGCACTTCAATCCTCAGTCAGAACGGTTACAATATTCCAACTTGAACAAGTTGACAATCTTAGTTTTGAGGCTTTCGCGGCCATGATTAATGAAATCTTTGGCTTCCGGATGGATGCCGCGTTTGGATTCAGCGTTGCGCCGACGTTTCGCAAACATTGCAGTCTACATCTTCAGGGCTATGAGTTCTGATTCTGAGCTCCGATGTCTAGGGGTAGTCCTTATATGCCTTCCCTTGTGGTGGTGGAGGAAGGGGAAGGGGGGGGGGGTTAGCCAATCATATGTTTTTAATTGATCAGCTGGTCCGGTGGGTCAGAAAAAAATTCCCCTCACCCCTTGGATCCTCCACAATCCTATTTGGGGTTTGAAGGGTCGGAAAAAAGCCCCCCCCCACTACTCGGATTCAATTTTATTCGATTTAGCGTCAGAAGGGTCGGAAAAAAAAATTCCCCCCCCCCATGCTTGGACTTCCCACAATGCGATTTAGGGTGAGAAGGGTCAAAAAATTCCCCCCCCGTGGACTTCCCGCAATGCAATTAAGGGTCAGAAGGGTCAGGGAAAATTACCCACCTCCCCTTGGACTTAGCACAATGTAATTGAGGGTCAGAAGGATCAGGAAAAATCCCCCCCCCTCGCACGCTTCGAAATTCGATTTAGGGTCAGAAGGGTCAAAAAAAATTCCCCCCGCCCCTGAGGACTCCCCGCAATGCGATTAAGGATCAGAAGGGTAAAAAAAAATTCCTCCTCCCCTCTCATCGCACCCTCAACTATCAGATTTAGGGTCAGATGGGTCAGAACAAAATTCCTCTCATACCTTGGATTCTCCACAATCTGATTTGGGGTCTGAAGGGTCAGAAAAAAAGCCCCCCCCCGCTCGGACCCTTCGCTGTTCAATTTAGGGTCAGAAGGGTCAAAAAAAAATTCCCCCCACGCTTGGACTTTCTACAATGCGATTAAGGGTCAGAGGGGTCAAAAAAATTACCCCATCGCACCCTCAGCTGTCCGATTAAGGGTCAGAAAGGTAAAAAAAAATTTCCCCCCGTCCCCGAGGACTTCGCTCAATGCGATTCAGGGTCAGAAAAATAATTCCTCTCACCACTCGCACCCTCATCAAAGAACCAAAAATTCGACCCCCCCCGTGCGTCCTCTGAGAATGACACATCAAACATCAATTGTTTGATTAATCATTAAAAAATTAATTAAAAAACCGACCGATGCTATCTTACTGTCGACTCATTCGGAAGGTGGCTGGCCTGCGACTGCTGCTGTGCTGCTGACTAGACCGACCTACTCGGCAATTCGGCGCTGCCGCCATCTCGCGAAATCCCCCCCATACGATGTTCTAGTGGCATTAAGTACACTAGCAGTAATTTCTTCAAATTCATCAAAAAAACTCAATTAATGAGTGATAACTGACACTAATCTTTTGATAATTAAGTTCCCAATCATTATTCCACTTTATTTCGATCATTTTCGCGCTTTTTATGCCCGAAAATGCACATCTACACACATCTACGGAACATCTACGCTATATCACAGATGCCAGATCGTCAGGGTATTTTTGAATGAACTTGAAACATTACATTTTAAAAAACCACCAGGAAGTTAACTTTCAGAAAAATTCATGGAAAATAATGATTAAAAACAGGGAAAATTGGAAATGTTCAACAATCATCATAAACTGTCAAATGAACTTGTTACCGTCTTGACAGCAAGACGTGTTCTCTGTATTGAGGTTCATTTGATTCGAATGGGACAATTGGACGACATCTGGCGATCTACAGTCTTTCTGCTATTATTACTCTGTGTTATCGAACTGTTTTTCGCGGTCGTTTGATATGTCTATTAGTTTTGGGGTTTGTCTGTCTCGAGACGTCGAGGCTGATTGGTGTCAAGTACAGTCCATTTATATTTGTTGTAAATATTGAAGTTGTTAAAAGACCTGAGCTATGAAAAAAGTGCTAATTAACGATTAGATGTGTATTATTCAAAGTGATCGATTTTGATAGTTAAGATGACAATTCTTTTATCCACCTGTGTTTTATTTGTGTTCACCCCTATCCGGTCTCAGCGACCTATCCAACGGTCTAATGAACATTTTTGGTCCTTCGAGCCGGATAGGGGTTAATATCAGTGGAGTGAAAAAACATTTGAGTCGCGGTTAACGGCTGATGTGCTGTGAAGAGTGCGACAGTGGCATAATTAAAACATCAACGGGTTTGGACTCCCGGGTGCTGGGCGTCGCTTGGTGGTTGGCGCTGGTGATTGGGGTCGGTGGTTGGCGTCTGTTGTAACAGGTTCCTGGCTATAAGGGTCTGGGAGGAGCTTGTAAGATTCATCTGGTGGGGCTCTGGGAGGCTGTTGGTGGAGCGTCGTGGGATTTGGCAACCAGTGGGTTCGTCTGTGGAATTCCATAGAGCAGCAGGGAGCCTGTGGTGGAGTTTGCTGCTGAGCGTTGCTGCTGTTGAGTCGGCGTCAGGCTTCGGCGTCGTGGTGCCGCCATTTTTGGGTTCGAGTTGGGCATCAGAGGGTCGGTCGTTCAGTTGACCAGCTTATCGGCGGAGATATTTGATCCTCGGTGATCGGTAAGTCAACTTTTTTCGTTCTTACCATCAGTCAACCCGAATTCTTACGGTTGGTAAATGAGACGCTTACCATCGGTGGAAGGGTGTTATTATCACAATAGCTGAGTTGTTTCTTTTTCACCATGACAACTTTTAATTCGATTGTTAACGAGCAGGCGGAACTTGCGGAGGCCATTGGGAAGGCTTGTGAGTCCTTGATGAAAGCTGAGGTGACATCTGCTAGACTGGACACCCGAGTGAGGGCCTTGACCGTGAAATGGAATAAATACTAGGACAACCATTCAACGATGTGGAGGCTGAAGTATAATGGGAAGTCTGATATCCGAGCAGCGCTCGAGAATCATTACTATTTTGCAAATAAACGTCATGAGGCTTGCTGAGGAGCTTTATCTAGTGGCTGTGGAGAAGATGCAGGAACAGAAGGAATTGCTGGATGCTGCTAAGGGAGGCGATGGTGAAAGGCACGATCAGTCAATTGCAGCTGCGGCGATGCCGGGTTCATTCGAGTCTGCATTAAAATTCCCGAAGTGGGATCTTCCTGATTTTGACGGTGGCCCATCGAAATGGATGAATTTTCGGGACTTGTACCTTACCATCATGTCGAACTATCCTCAGCTCACATCGGTTCAATGACTTTACCTGTTGAAGAGTCATCTGAAGGGGGATGCTGAAAAGAGAGTTCGGAATATCTCAATTCAGGGGGAGAGTTATCAACTGGTGTGGAACAGTCTCTTGGAGTATTATGATAATAAAAGAGCGCTGGTCAACAATGCTATAACGCTTCTTTTCAATGCTCCGGTAGTAGTGAAGGACTCTGTACCGTCGCTCGAGCGGTTATACACTGAAATTACACAGGCTCTGACGGCCCTTGAGGCGCTAAAGAGGCCGGTTGCGGAGTGGGACGATCTCTTGGTGTACATCATAGTCAAGAAACTGGACAGAGTTTCGATCATTGAATGGGAGAGGACTCTTGGGACCTCAGCTGAGTCACCTACTTGGAATCAGCTCAAGGGATTTTTGATGTCGAGAATTAGGGTAATGCACTCGGTTCAGGCTGACTACGCTGGAGATGGGACTGGTGCCTCGGCGACTTCCGCTGCGAATGTTGCTGGGAGAGCTCCAAAGGGTTCGAATGGAGCTAAGGTTCACCAGGTGAGTTCTCAGGGTTCTGGCTCGCAATGTTCACTTTGTAAAGGAGAGCATTCACTGGCGGGATGCCCACAGTACTTGGGTCTATCCATCAACCAGAGGTTGGAAAGGTTGAAACGCTTGAAGCTGTGTTTTAATTGTCTTGGGCATCATTTCAAGGAAAACTGTTCTTCCACGTCGAGCTGCCAGAAGTTTTCCAGCCGACATCATACTTCCATCCATTTAAAAAAATCGAGGACTGCAGGAGGAGGTAACGGTGAGACTCCTCAGGTGAATCCGCATCTATTGGCTAATGCTCCGGAGTTCGATTCTACCGCTAAGGCTCCTGGTGCTACATCTCATGCAGTGATGCACAAGCTGTCAGCTAGTACTTCTTCGGCACTTTTAGCAACGGCGATTGTGAACGTGAAATCTGGTGCTGGGGAGCTGATTGAGGGGCGTGCACTGATCGACCCATGCTCTCAGGTAACATTGACATCGGAATGGTTCGCGCAGAGACTTCGGCTTCCTCGTCATCTTTCTCGTTCTGTGACTGGAGTTGGTGGATCTGGTTCGGTCCCTTCTAAGGGGATGATTGTCATGGAGTTGCACTCTCGAGGAGGAAAGCTTGTGTACCAGGCTGAGGCAATTGTGCTGGCTGATCTGACTGATTACGTGCCAGTCGCTGAGGCTTTCGATCCATGGTCGATTCTGGATGGATTGCAGCTGGCAGACCCTGATTATAGCAATACGAGAGCCATCGATATCATTCTAGGTGTCGATGTCTACTCTCAGATCATTCAACCCGGTCTGAGGAGGGAGTTGTTGGATCAACCAATTGCACAACAAACATCTTTTGGTTGGATCCTCTCAGGGAAGAATCAGACTGAGGGGGTTTTGGAGCAGCTGATGTCAAGTTTTCATATCTCAGCTGACGATGAACTGCATAATCTAGTAAAAGGGTTCTGGATACAACAGGAGGAGTTCTTGGAAGTCCCTAACGAAACGGATTCCAGTGACGCTGAATGTGAGGAGTATTTTCGTTCAACTTGTACGAGGGATGAGACTGGTAGATATGTCGTCACGCTACCCTTCAAGTTTTCATCTGGTTTGCTGGGAAACTATCGTCATCTTGCCCTGAAGATGCTGCGTAGACTGGATGTGAGATTTGCTGGGAATCCTGGACTACGCGAGAAATATCAAGATTTCTTGAATGAATACGAAGAGTTGGGTCACATGTCTCGAGTGGATCCGGGAGGAGGTGAGTCTTCGGTGATTTATTATCTACCGCATCATCCGGTAGTGAGGGAGACTAGTCTGACCACCAAGCTCAGGGTGGTCTTCAACGGCTCAGCCAAGTCTTCTTCGAGGTATTCACTGAACGATTTGCTCCATGAGGGACCAAAGCTACAAGCAGAGATCTTCAACGTCATTACTCGGTGGCGAAAGCATCGTTTCGTGTACTCTGGGGATGTTACCAAGATGTTTCGTCAAATTTTGGTGCATCCAGCAGATCGAGACTTTCAAAGAATGCTTTGGAGGAATGAGGACGCAGAGCTAGTTGAGTACCAGCTGAACACCGTTACTTATGGGACTAGACCTGCTCCTTATTTCGCTATCAGGACTCTGAGGCAGCTAGCTGAGGACGAAGGCGATGAGAATCCGGAGGCAAGAGAAATCATCATGAAAACTACGTACATGGATGATGTCTACGGTGGTTCCAGTTCGGAGGAGGAGTGTAAGCGGCAGATTACTGAGGTAAATAGGGTTTTTGCTTCAGGAGGGATGCTGCTGCAGAAATGGACGTCTAATAAGCTGAAGTTGCTGCGAGACATTGCTTGTTCGGTGAACGAGTCTGCTACCCATCTGATTGATGATCAGGAGTGTCATAGGGCTCTTGGTCTTAACTGGGATTCAACTCATGATATTTTCTTTTTCTCTCTGAAGGTGAGCCATTTAGAATAAAGCTATCATAATCATCTTTTAACGTCGAATTGTTTGCTTTAAAACAAGTATTTTAAGCTATAATTGAATTCAAATGAAGCATGATGTCCAAAGGTATCCCCAAAATCCTGATTTTCAGAAATTACAGAATATTTGCAAACTTGCAAATATATAACGATTATTGATATCGTTTTCATCTTCGAACTCAGTCAAAAGCGTATCCAAACAAATTTTTTAAGCGACCATTCAATTAATTGAGGACATTTTTTTCTAGTTTTCATTAAAAAAAATATTTGAAAAAATTCAAAAATTTTTAAAAGCAATAAATGAATTAAATTTTCATTAATGGCGATTGATAGGGCTCAACAATACCTACATTGGAGGAAAAAAAAAGATTCAATGCAATCGATTCATTAGCGAGGAATCGAAGAAAAATTTGTTTACATACGTACACATATACCCTGGCGATCTGGCATCTACCGTATAGCGTAGATGTCCCGTAGATGTGTGTAGATGTGCATTTTTAGGCCTAAAAAGCATGAAAATGATCGAAATAAAGTGGAATAATGGTTGGGAAGTTGGCGATCTGGCATCTACGGTATAGCGTAGATGTCCCGTAGATGTGTGTAGATGTGCATTTTTAGGCCTAAAAAGCATGAAAATGATCGAAATAAAGTGGAATAATGGTTGGGAAGTTGGCGATCTGGCATCTACGGTATAGCGTAGATGTCCCGTAGATGTGTGTAGATGTGCATTTTTAGGCCTCAAAAGCATGAAAATGATCGAAATAAAGTGGAATAATGATTGGGAAGTTGATTATCAGAAGATCAGTGTCAGTTATCACTCATTAGTTGAGTTTTTTCGATGAATTTGAAGAAATTACTGCTAGTGTACTTAATGCCACTAGAACGTCGTGTGGGGGGGATTCCGCGAGATGGCGGCAGCGCCGAAGTACCGAGTAGGTCGGTCAAGTCAGCAGCACAGCAGCAGTCGCAGGCCAGCCGCCTGCCGAATGAGTCGACAGTGGGATAGCATCGGCCGGTTTTTAAATTAATTTTTTAATGATTAATCAAACAATTGATTGTTGATGTGTCATTCTCAGAGGACGCAGGGGGGGGGGTCGAATTTTCGGTCCTTTGATGCGGGTGCGAGGAGTGAGGGGAATCTTTTTTCTGCCCCTTAATCGCATCGGGCAAGTCCTCGGGGGCGGGGGAGAATTTTTTTTTACCTTTCTGACCCTAAATCGAATTGCTAAGCGTGCGAGGGGGGGGATTTTTACTGATCCTTCTGACTCTCAATTAAATTGCGGTAAGTCCAAGGGGGGGGGGTAATTTTCCCTGACCCTTCTGACCATTAATTGCAGTGCAGGAAGTCGACGGAGGGGGGGGGGGGGGGGGGAATTTTTTTGACCCTTCTCACCCTAAATCGCATTGTGGGAAGTCCAAGCGTGTGGGGAAATTTTTTTCCCGACCCTCCTGACCCTAAATCCAATAGCAAAGAAGCCGAGTGGGTGTGGGGGGCTTTTTTTTCTGACCCTTGAGACCCCAAATCGGATTTTGGAGGATCCAAGTGGTGAGGGGAATTTTTTTCTGACCCACTTGACCCTAAATCGGATAGTTGCTGGTACGATGAGGCAGGAGGAGGGATTTTTTTTACCCGTCCGACCGTTAATCGCATTGTGGGAAGTTGAAGTGTGGGGGAAAATTTTTTTTTGACTCTTGTGGGTGGATTGGGAGGTTTCTGACCATTCATACCTCACATCGGATCATGGAAGATCCAAGGGGAATTTTTTTCTGACACTTCTGACCTTAAATCGGATAGTTGTGGTTGCGGGGGCGGGGCGGGAAGAGGGGGGAATTTTGGGTTCTTTGTTGAGGATGCAAGGGGGGGGATTTTTTCCGGTCCCTTGTGACTTTTAATCGCATTGCGAGAAGTCCAAGGGGGAGCGGGGGGAATTTTTCCTGACCCTCCTGACCCTAAATCGGATTCTTGAGTGATGGGTCCGCGGTGGGGGGGTGGAGTTTCTGACCCTTTAGACCTTACATCGAATTGTAGAAGATCTAAGGGGAATTTTTTTCTGACCCTTCTGACCCTAAATCGGATAGTTGTTGGTGCGATGGGCGGGGAGGAGGCGGGGGTGTAGGAATCGAGATTGTTGAGGGATGTAACGATTCACTAACAAATGCGATAGTTATAAAACAATCACAGTATATTTACAAGACGTAGACTATATATAAAAAGTGAAAATAGATAATGTAAGGAGTAGGTGTTCACTCCTGAGTATTCGGCGGTCGGTGCCAGACTGAATATAATATTCGCAAAAGGCATGAATTCGGATACGAATACAATAGGCGCGAGTGAGAAGTATACATTAGACGGTTGAGTGACAGATAGCGATGATGTCACTGATGTCCAGTCGTCTCAACTGCACGCGTTGTTGTGTTCGCGTATTGACACGTGAGTGTGGATGTAGCGTGGCACTACAGGGGGAAGGGGGGTAGGGGGAATTCTTTGTTGAGGAGTGAGCCTTAACTGCATTGCACGAAGTCCAAGGGGGGGGGGGGGGTATTTTTTTCCGACCCTTCGGACTCTAAATCAAATTGCAAAGGTCCGAGGTGCGGGGGCCTTTTTTCCCCGACCCTTCAGACCCCAAATCGGATTTCGGCGGATCCGAAGGGTGGGTGGATTTTTTTCTGATCCTTGTGACCCTCAATCGTATAGCTGAGTGTGCGACGTTGGGGAGGGGGAAATTTCGGATTCTTTGTTGAGGATGCAAGGGGGAAAGGATTTTTCCTGTTCTGTCACCCTTAATCTCATTGTGAGATGTCCAAAGGGGGGGATTTTTCCTGACCCTTCTGAATCTTAATCGCATTCTAGGCGATCCAAGGGGGGGTGAATTTTTTTTTCTGACCGTTCTGGCCGAAAATTTAATTGCAAAGGGTCCGAGGGGGGGGAGGGTTCTGACCCTCCAGACCCCACATCGGATTGTGGAAGATCCAAGGGGAGGGAATTTTTTTTCTGATCCTTCTGACCCTAAATCGGATAGTTGATGGTGCGTTGGGCGGGTGGGGGGAATTTTGGATTCTTTGTTGAGGATGCAAAGGGGAGGGGATTTTTTCCTGACCCTTGTCACCCTTAATCGCATTATAGGATGTCCAAGAGGGGGGGGGGGGGAATTTTACCTGACCCTTCTGACCCTAAATCGAATTGCGAAGCGTGTGAGGGGGTGGGGAATTTGTCCTGACACTTCTAATCTTCAATCACATTGTTAGGTGTCGAAGGGGTGTGGCGGGAATTTTTCCTGACATATCCTAAATCGGGTTGTTGATGGTGCGATGGGGGGTTTTTTATGACCCTTCTGATCCTTAATCGCATTGTGGGAAGTCGAAGGGGGGGGCCTTTCTTTTTGACCTTTCTGACCCTAAATCAAATTGCGAAGGTCCAAGGGCTGGTGGAAATTTTTTCCTGACCCTTCTGATCCTTAACCAAATTGGGAATGGTGAGGGGAAGGAGGTATTTTTTCTGATCCTTCTTACCCTTAATCGCATTGTGGGAAGTTCAAGGAGGTTGGGGCAATCTTTCCTATCCGTTCTGACCTTAAATCGAATTGGAAATGGTGCGAGGGGGGAGGGATTTTTTTTCTGACCCTTCTGACTCTAAATCGAATTGTGAAAGATGCGAGAGGGGGCGTCAATTTTTCCTCACCTTTAATCGAATTGTTGCGATTGCGAGGGATGAGATTTTTTAGGGGCGGGCATTTTTTTCGGACCTTTCTGACCCTAAATCAGATTGCGAAGTGTGCGCGCGAGGAGAATTTTTCCTGACCCTTCACGAACGGTGCAGAGGGGGGGCGGGGTCAATTTTTCCCGGACTCTTCTGACCCCAAATCGGATTGTGGTGGGCGCGAGAAACGGGGGGTGGGGTGAATTTTTGTTTTTTTGTCAACGCTGCAATGGGGTTGGTGAGGTATTTTTCCTGACCCTTCTGACCTTTAATCGCATTGTGGGCAGTCCGAGGGGGTGTGGGAATTTTTTCTCACCTTTCTGACCCTACATCGGATTGTTGAAAGTACGATGGGGGGCGGATTTTTTCTGACCTTTCTGACCCTTCTGATTCATTTTGGAATTAGGTGCATGGCCGTACGGAGTGGAGGGGGGAGAGAATGTCGAAAACACTGAGCTTTCTGACCCTAACCGTTCACTTTGAAAATTGGGTGTTTACTTCAGGAAGGCGTAGAGTGGGTTCAGCTCTCCATATCTTGAAAATTACTGACCCTATTACCCCTCATGCAGCTTGTGAGAAAAAAATATGAAGGAATCAAGTGCGAGTGCAAGATTTTTCACCTGATGGCTCGCCTTGAAAATTAGATGCTCGGTTGTACGGGAGGGGGTGGGGGGGAGGGGTGGTGTTGCGCCTCAAAAACCATCGATTTCTGGGACTTTACCTGTCCATTTTCGAAATTGGGTGTGTGGCAGAAATCGGTGAGGGGAGGATTGGCGACGAAAGTCACGCAAGGAAGAACGCGGGCGAAACATGTAACGAGCTGTAGAGCGCTGTATTATAAACTGAGCGAAATTCGTTCAGGTGTAAATCCCATTCACGATGATCTTTTTCTACGAAACAAATCATCATCGTTTTCAACACGCGATTTACGCGTTCAACGGGATTGGCTTGAGCGTGGTTCGGTGGTGTTGTTGTATGGCGGATATCAAAGGATTTCGCCATTTTCTGCATCAATTTATTCTTAAATTCCGTACCATTATCCTTAAGGATCACGCGAGGTGTCCCCCAGCGAAAAATTATTAAATTCTCAAATTCGGCGATGATGGATTTACCATTCGCCTTTTTTAATGGTGCCACCTCCACCCACTTAGTAAACCAATTCTGAAAAACCAATAGGTAAAAATAACCCGATTTGCTCGGTGGAAATGGACCCATGATATCCGCGGCAAACACTGTCCACGGTTCATGAAAAACGCGCTGTCCCATCAACCCGGCGAGTTGTAATGATGAGACTTTACACGTCTGGAAAACTTCACATAAAGTGACGTATTTGGCTACAGCCTCGGAAAATCCCTGCCAATAATACGCGAGGGCTACTCGAGCTTTCGTTTTTTCAATCCCTAAGTGACCTGACCGCGGTAAGTCATGGGATTCTGAAATAATGTCTAATCGCGACGACTTCGGGGGAACGAGCTTCGACGCATCGAGGTTCTCCGCAACCGTTGAAACCAGGGGATTCGGTCGGTGTCGAAACAACTGATTATTCTCCACCTTCCACCCTTTAAATTTAGCTGGTTCCTGACTTACAGACGCCTTTCTGCGAGAATACCACTCGTCCTCCGCTTCCACCGCGTTCTCACCAATAAAGTTTCCCTCACTTCCTTCCGCCGAAGTATTCGGATCTTCAATAGCATTAATTTCATTATTTTCAGCCTGCGTACACTCGTCCTCGTATATTCGTGATAACGCGTCGGGATCGTCATGGAGTTTCCCAGGCCTATGAACAAGATCGTAATCGTACTCCTGTAAACTGAGTGTCCACCTTCCTAACCGGCCGGCTGGGTTTTTCAAATTGTGAAGCCATCGTAACGCGCTATGATCGGTAACTACCGTAAAATGGTAACCTTCGATATAACGTCTGAAATGGTCGACAGCCCACACGACCGCAAGACACTCTTTTTCCGAAACCGAGTATTCACGTTCGGCCTTATTCATAGTTCGGCTCGCAAATGCTACTTGTAACGTGACATTTTCGTATGGGGGTTAAAAATGCCTATTACCTTCGCCCTTCTTCCCCTTCATCTAGTTAAACTCAAAAATGCAAAAATCTATGGGCGCCAGGTAATTTTTAGCCAGAATTACCAAACCGGATGATTCTACAAAACCAATCCTTATTGATTCCAAAACCTCAAAAATTTACTCAAAAAGGGAGAAAACTAGATTTCTGGGGAAAGGTAACGGGTTCGCTCTGAACTGGGTTTGCTCAGTGTGCTAGGTTGTGGAGAGAGGGGTGGATTTCAGGTGGAGACGGGTATTGGGTGGTCAAAACTACAAAAAAAGGAGAAATCGACATTGTCCTTATGTGTTTCACTATTGAAAGTTGAAAAATTATTAATTTACATGATTTTATCTTCGCATTGATCTCACCAAAAAAAAGGTATAACAATAACTAATTAAATAGCAATAATGAAAAAAAAACTTAAATCGGAAAGAATCATTTGAATTCTCTTATATAATACAAATATAATATTTGGTCGATTAACTCAAACACCAGTGAGGTCATCAAATTCCTCATACCACAATGTATACGAAAACTTATCGATTAATCCAGAAATACTCGAGAATGTCGAGAATTGAGGGGAACGGTACACGAATCCCCGTGAGAGTGAGAGAGAGAAAGATCTAAGCCCAGCGATATACGTGGAGCGTATTGCGGGAACCTAAAACTCCTTAAAACTAAACTCGCCGTAGCGGAAATTCGGTAGAGTAAATTTTCAAAAAACCATAGCCAACTTGCTCGGAAAAGTCTAGCGAAGCCCATGAAACCAAAATCATAATTTTGGGATCATTGGGAGCCACTCCAGATTGAGTTATCTCCGGAGGGAAATTTAAACGGGGAACGCTTGCGGTAAGCGATAGCCATCACTTGTCGGCGCATTAGGGGGCTACCGTAAGGGGAAAACTCTACGCAATCTATGCGTAGGAAAAATAGGGATACTCGTCGCCATAGGAGCGAGGGAGAAGGAAATAACCCACGTCGAAAATCGTCCGATTTCAACTGGGAAACGACGCAGGAATTCCACTACCGAATAAACACACTCAATGAACCCATAAATCATCTCAAAAGATGATTGGGATAAACCGGAAGGGGTGAGAACTCGGAACCGACCCGATTTGGGTGGAATATCCGATCCAAAAATCGGAAGGGCCCGCGGATAAATATTCGGGGTAAGGGATAATGCCCAAAAAAATGCCAAATTCGGACCAACAAATGNCCGGGGTAAGGGATAATGCCCAAAAAAGTGCCGAATTCGGACCAACAAATATGAATCAAGGGGGGTGATCAACCACTGCACGTGGCTGAGGGCCACACGAGGGATACCGCCATAAAGGGGAAACGACGCCATTCGAAAATGGCTCGAAATTAGGGGAAAAATACCAGAAAACTCACTGTTTTTCGGTTTTTGAGGGTCCTCTTCCCTTTTCGGACCATCTTGGATCCTTACAGCTTCTTTGAGACACAATAATCCGTACAGACACAATTACGTCATATGGACACCAAAAATTCACACGCGACTAGGTGTTTGGAACGGTCAACCCGGAAATAACTGCCCTGGGTCAGTGTCACGGGCACTGAACGCAGCGCAAATTCCGGCCAACAGTGGCGGGCTCTGATTGGCGGAGATTTTAGCACATCAAGCAGGGGGTTTGATGGCGCCACCGAATGATTTCGGGGAATTCAAACGCGACTCAACTCTAATTATTTATACTTTATAAAATTGACTAATAATAGACCAATAATGATTAATCTGGGCCGAACCGGTGGACGTTCGGAAAATTACCGTGGATTTTTGGCGCCTCCTACGGGTCGGTTCTCCTGGATTCACGGGGTTAAAAGACCGATATTCCTAATTCTCTTAACTTTCCAAAACTCTAAGCAACCTGGCAATTCACGGGATACAAGGGTTGCACTTGATCCACGTGGCCTTCCACCGAAAAACTGGAACGTAAGCAGTTAACGACCGTAAAATCCATCATAATTTGGAGCGCCGGCATTTCAGCCGGACCTAAACGATTTACCGTAAGATTAACAATAGGGTGGTTCCCATAAAGGTTATCGGATGACTCTAAAATTTTGCCCTTCTTCACGATAACCCTATGGGCCCTCAAAAACGCGTAATTTTCAGATCTTAATTAGTCAAAAACGAAACGAAACCGCAAAATTACTGAGCGGAAGCGCGAAGCAACCAAAAATAACTCCACTTAAATGGAAAATACGACTCGATTATCCCAGGGATAATCGGAAAAATGACCACACCGGAGTGGGACGCAAAACGCTAATTTCTCGTTCTCTCTCTAAACTCACGATCCGTTTCCGAATGTCGCCGGAGGTGGATGTTCTCAGGTCCGGGTGGTGTCTCTAACGAACATCCCCACATGTTCGTTACATACTACATACTCGACCCCATCGATAGTTTGGGCGAGAACGGCTCCCAGGCCGTAGGCACTCGCGTCGGTCTGAACAGTAAATGGAACCGAAAAATCCGGACACGACAAAGCTGGTGCAGTTGACAGCGCGGCTTTAATACGCGAAAACGCACTCGATTGCTCATCAGCCCACCTCCATTTCATGTCCTACGGAACAGACGCGTAATAGGCTCCGCCAAGCATGCAAAATCGGGGATAAAACGACGATACCACGATGACATACCGAGAAAACATCGCACTTGACGTACGGTACGAGGTTCCGGATAATTCAACACCGGTTCGACCTTGAACGGATCGATATGAAGACCCGTTTTGTCCACAATAAATCCAAGATATTGAACACGGTTACTACAGAACACACTCTTCTCCAAATTTATTTCGAGGTTAGCATCACGCAGCCTCGTTAACACTAACGGAAGGTACTTAAGGTGTCCCTCGAACGTTTGAGTTACGACGATAATGTCGTCCAAGTGCGCGAATGCGAATGGCTCGAGTTCTGGACCAATAAATTCATCAGCGAGACGCTGAAAGGTCGCAGAAGCATTTGTTAAACCAAAAGGCATCCCCACAAATTCAAACGTGCCTAGACCCGGAACAGAAAACGCGGCCAACTCGCATATTTCAGGGTCTAACGGCACTTGATGGTGCGGTTGCTTCAAATCCAAAGTCATAATATAAAGCGCAGAACGCAATTCATCCAGGATTCCCACCAAACTTGGTATTGGGTACGCGTCTTTTTTCGTCAACTTATTTAACCAGTGGAAATCAAGAAATAAACGCCATTTCTCATGGGCCGTTTTCACCATAACAAATGGGTTGTTCCAGTCACTCTGTGACCGGCGCATAATTCCGGCCTCCAGGAGCGCTTTCACTTGACGTACGAGTTCTTGCTGGATAATTGGGGACATTGCATCACCGTTCAAGCTGAATGGTTCATGGTGACGCGGCCCCACTATTTTATGAGATGTTAAGTTAGTGAATTTAATTTTCTCTCGCGGTGGTGGCACTAAGCTATGCACTTACTCATCAATTCGTCCGTGCTCATTATCGTTCATCTGAACTAACCCACAGAGCTCATGCGCTCCGATAAAATCGCAAGTGTCTATCGGGTACTGATGGTCGTCACCATCGATCTACCACTCATTTGGAAAGAGCGTCACGCCATTCCGCGAAAGTATTGAAGCGCTCCCGACGATCTTCCGACCAATTATACGCGACCCCCTTGAGAATCGTAGGCAAAACTTGATATAACTCACCGTCAGGAATATCACACGTCTCCTGACGCACTCGCAACTGATGAATGAATTCATCGATACTCTCATGGGGTAACCCCGAAAAACTTAATTTCCATCCCAGAACGAGATCAAACATGGCCGCATTATACCGTCTGCCCTGACGACCAGGATAGCGATGATCGAGTTGCGTCTCTGAGGTAACCGCACTTGGATAAAACTGTCCATTGTGCCAAAATCCTAAAATTGGAGTAGGTACGTCAGGGTTAAACCCTGAGGGTACCGTAGTTGCCTGAAAAATTGTAGGATTTGCGGGCCTGGATAATCCTAGATTCTGGTCCGCGAAATGAACACGAGGTTGACCACGCCCCTGATTGCGCGCATGAGACCCCAAGAGGGAGGCAATCTTGTCCAAAATTGTATTCTCAAAGTTAGCGTTCGAGGCACTGGTGGTCACCGTCGAATCATTCCCAGTGCGGTTGTACCAGGTACGGGGAATCGCCCCGGGCCCCTGATAATACTGTGGCCCCTCGAAATTATCCCCCTGGTTGGCCGCAGCCCCATCTGACATTTGGGTGGTTGTGCTTGAGGCCTAGGAGTGCTTCTACCTGGGGTTGGTACATCGGGGAAAATTGGGGTTGGATATCCCTGGCTGTGATAATAAGCCCGTTGTTGGCCATGTTGAGTCCGGTGAACCGAAACTTGCGGTCTACTGCCTGCACCAAGCCCACTCATATTCTAAGGTGAGCTCATGTGATGCGGGATTCCCGGAGTGCGTCAAGCGCGACTAACGGTATTGAACATGGACGACATATTGTGGAGGAAACTATCCGCCGTTGTGGACGTAACCGTAATTGTCTAACCGCAGTTGACAAGTTGTGCACAGGCTGCTGAACCGTTTCATCCCGCATGGTCTCCGGTTGCATAAAATTTGTACTCTCAAAATCAAATCCGTCGAGGTTGCCATCCCTCAAACTCGCGAAATAATCATCGACTACGGACCATGGTACGTCCGCGTACTCCATACGAAATAATGCGCGGCAAGCCCTGTCGACTAAAACATCATAAGTTCCTACCGGACTGCCCCCTACCCTTGGCAGAAAAATGCGGAGATGCGCGAGATCCATTGCACGGACATATTCCGTAATTTTAGTTCGGAGATCCATTATACTCAGTAATTTATATGACAGCAATTGGAACAGATTAGCGTATCCCCCCGACTAACTCATCCTAATGGCAAGATGCTCCCAAAACCCAATACATCATAATAAAAGAAATTCGTAATAGTTTAATTTTCTCAAAGAATTAATTAATACATAAAGAAAATCAATTCGGAATTGATCGACCTTCCTAAAAGGAAAATCCTTCTATACCACTGCCAATAAAAAAAAGACAGCTGATTCTATTCCCAACAAAAAAAAATCAAAGAAATCAACCAGAAAAAAAAAACGAAAGAATTCGAAAGGGAAAAATCAGAAGGAAAAACAAATCAATAAACCAAACAAAAATCGATTATTCACCTAACTTCCCCAACAGAACTTCTAATAGAAAAAACTCAAAAATCCAAATCTCAGTCCCAAAAATCAATCGGTTTTTCCCAAAAAACTAATTTTTAATAGTAACAATTTTCTGAATAGAACTAATAATTATATCAAAAAAAATTTTTGATCCCTAATTAATTGCAAAAAGAATATTGAGAGTCACTCTCTAGCCCTTATTCCACTGCGAATAGTGCTAGAGGTCGTAGGTGCTAGAGTAGTACTCAACAGCCGACCGTCAGCGACCGATAAATCCCCACCGCTCGACGGTCCCACTGAACGCGTGAAGCGAGAGCGACTCGACGAATATTATGCGAGAGAGACGCGCGATATTCGGCATTCACAGGAGCTAAAGTTCTCCGCCCGACACCTCGAGCGCGATGTAAACAAACCCGGAATGCGAGGCGAAATAAAACGGATCGATATATGCTGACGGACCGAGGTGTTATAATTCGACCACAAGAGAATTTTAATCCCGATTTTGAATATCCCACGAATAGTTCTACGATGAAATTTAATGCGTGAATTTTATTAACAATTTCTCCGAAATTCTAACCATTCACGGTAAAAAAAATTACTAATAAAATAGAAAACTTTATGATTCATATCAACCGTTAATTGGCCCAAAGGCTCCACGTTGGGCGCCAAAAAGTTGAGAGGTATTTTTTCAATTACGTATGCGGGCATCATACGTGTGGTCCTTCACGAACTTTGGTCGCCCTGAATAGAACCTCTCCACCCAACGAGAGGAATTAAAAAAAAATACCAGCCGGGCGCCAGTCCTTTTAACCTTCAAAGGACAAGGTCACGATGTCACAGCGCGTTCCGCGACCAGCACAGAAAACCGCAGAGGCGTGTGGGAACGGTAAAAAAAAATGATACACTCAACACCGTGTAAAATGAATGTATTCTAACAAAAAAAAATTGAAGGGGTAAATTCCTCGACTCGATATAAAAAAACATATTAAACCTAAATAATAATCATAGAAAACGGTAGTGATAATTGCAAAATCATAAACTCCGACTAGCGGAGAGAGCTAACGGAACTCGATTTAATCTTGAGTAAATCTTAGTAATTATTAACCAAACAATTCAATGCCGTGGATAACGCACGGACGCGAGGATCACCCGAACGTGAAGACGACGCGAGAGCCACGCGGACAAAAAAAATACAGTTCCAAAAATAATCACAATGAAATGAAATGAAACACTGTTCAGTAAATAAGACAATTAATTAGGCCCAAGGACACTGAGTGCCGCCTCTCACAGTACGACTACTTAGTACTCAAACGGTGCCCAAATAGCGACCGGAGGCTATACGTTATAAAGCCATGCGAGCACTCACAACCAAAATTGCGCTCACTGTTGATCCGCGATAAACTCCAGGAAAACCTCGTCTGGACCCATGGATACGGCAGCGATCTCGGACGATGACCGGCAAAATCCAGGCACAACACCCCAAAGCCTAATTACTTGAATTTTTTAACGGGCTCGAAGAGCGAATCGACTTAATTGCGCGGAGCGACTTTACAAGCTGAAATTCCAGCGAAAAGTGATTCCTCGGGCAACACGTCGCCCCGAGGAATCTCAATTTCTCTCCTACTCTCACCCTAATCTACCGATGTCGCGCGGAGAATTTATGTTCTAATCGTGCATTTGCACTGGCCATAATTCCTAATTTAAGGGTCCCAAAGACTTGGGATTTGCGCCTCGCAATCGGTGAACTGTTCCGCATTCAACGGCGGCGGGGCCAACGTGATCCGATGCTCCCTCGATGCTACAGCCTGAGTTTTTTATGTGGTGGCCCTGCGCCACAGTAACATCGGTGAGGTGGTGGGGGTCCACATGTAGAGGCCTGAGTTGCCTGCTGGTGTGCGACTATCGTCTCCCGCGTGCTTGTTGGTGTGAGTCTCAACAGAATCGGTGTGCGCGTGCTCGTTGATGTGCTAACTCGTTATTTGCCGTAGCGCCGACTTCATAGCTCTCCCCGATGCTCCGCTCCACTCCCCTCGTCAGAAAGCTCACACGTAACCCGCGGTGAGCGCAACAGCGCTAGAATTGAGCGATAAAATAAACAGAAATAAAATCAATACGAGAACTAATTGTAAAAATGTAGTCTTGGTTGATCCGACTCCTCGCTGCGGTAATTTCCCAATTCCCCCCCCCCCCGTATAATCCGCGGTCAGTTCAGGCGAGGAACAGTACATGATTTCTATCATGTTACAATATATATATATATATATATTATATTCGAAATTATTCGAAGATAAAATGAAAATTTTCCAAGTCATGCAGGGCATAATAGATTGACCTGAAAAAACGTTATACTCTTTTCTTTTAGAGAGGATCAATGAATTGTGAAATTATGAATTCAGGCCCGGTTGCACCAGCTTCAGGTAACAAAAACGTTAGTTGAGGAAAAATGTAAATTTTAATGTTCAATGGGTTGTTTTACCTGGGAGAGTAACTCAAATTTATCCCAGGAACAATAAATAACAATTTATCCTCGATGGAAATCAGTGTTAAGGGAAGACTACTGTGAGTTTTAAAAGTCGTGGTTTATTGGAGTGAGACTTTTCATAAGTTGAAGATCGATTATATAGATCTCAAAACGAATAATTGGTGCATAAAAAAAATTTTTTATTGTTCGTTAGTCCGAAAATGCTTAAAATGCCAAAAACAATCCAGGGCCACCAATTTTTGAGCTACGAATGATTTTTTTTCTTCTTTTCTACGATTTTTTTAAAATTCACCTCTTACATGGCTACATTTGCTTTTTTTTTACACAAATAGGGTTTTTTTTTCATTAAAAAAAAAAACATAATCAGCTGTGTAGGAGTCGAATTTCACAAAACTGGCTCGTAATTGTTGTTCCACACATTTTTCCAAAAATTTTGGAAAAAAAAAATTTTATAGCTCAACAATTGGAGGCCCTAGACTGTTTTTAGCATTTTAAGCGTTTTCGGGCAAACGAACAATAAAAATAATTTTTTTTGCACTAATTACTCGTTTTCAGATCTATTCAATTGATCTTCAACGTTTAAAAAGTCTCACTCCAATAACCCACGAGTTTTAAAACTTACAGTAATCTCCCCTTAACTCAAATGGAACTACAGGATAAGTAAAAATATATTCGTTCGGTCAAATCTTCAAAAATGATGATCCTTAGTATATAATTCATCTGGACGCTAAATTTTACTGTGGGGTTTATATGGTTAATAGGGCTTGGTGCAATCGGGCCTCATTCTTCAAAATAAAAATGGGATTGAATGGATATTACGAAATACCGTTCCTAATTCTGTATTCCAATTTCTTCAATTTCAATGTTTCAGCCATTTCCCAAGTTGAAATTTACTGAATAACTGAATTGTAAAATAATGTATTCATTCTTCTCAATAAAGATGCTATAGTATGAATATTATTAAAATTATTACTGTAAATGTAAATGTAGGTACATGTCTCCACAAACGTAAATTATTCCTTTCCTGAAAGGAGAATATGTGAAGAAAATCGTAGAAACCTCCGTTCTTGCTCAAATTTGAACTCCCATCATGACATTCTGCTTGATCAAAGATCTCTTTTTAACTTTAGGGGTTTTATGTGGCTTAAGCAAGCCCCGTCGCCCATCATGGGACTTCAAATGATAGAACGTCAGTTTGTATCGAGCATCTGAGACAAAACAATCAGTCATTTTAGACACATGGACAAAGTAGGAATCATTAGTGTTTCCTGATACCCAAAAAAATATCGATATTCAGTATCGTATCGAAGCAGATTGCTTGGTATCGATACCGCAAAGTATAGCCTTGCGAAATATCGATTCTCGTAATGTCGATCTTTTAAAAAATTCTGGATGACACTGGCAAATAAAAAAAAATTAAAGTTGAAGAATGTCGCGTTAAAAGACCTTAAACATTCAGATTCATTCACGTGAGCATATGCCAGTATTGGTTACAACCTGGTACAGACCATTCTATAGATTCCGCCACTTTCAATCATCAAATTTGTCAATTAAATTACGCGAGGAAAAATTGAGATAAGTTATGAATATTCAGTGTCATTCACATTACATTTTGCACAGAATTATTATTTTCTTCATTCGAAGGTGGAACGTCATGAGAGTCACTAGGGAATGATCAAATTTCATGAGGGTCAAATTCTACGAAAGCCACAAGGGAGACGATTAACCCTAGTTTGGTCACCATATGAGAACTTGCGACTTTGGTCACCTCCGCAGGGAATCGCCACCGTGTTATTTAGGCCCGAGCGCTGCCGAATGCACTCTATACTGCCCGGGCGCGTTTAGCGCGACTTCAGCAACGTCGCACAATGGGCAATTTCATTTAACATGGGAAAAAATTGCCCGTCTGTCAGAAATAATTTTTTTTCTTCAGGAATTGTGGATATAAATAATTTTAAAAAATATTATAATTTTCTAGACACTTGAATTGACGCATTCCAATTTTTTAGGATTTTTCCGCTCAGCCAGTCAATGGTAAGAAAAAAAATCGACCTTCTGCGGCGTTTCCCTCCTATGGTGATCAAACTAGGGTTAAATTTCACCAGTCAACCGACACGAGGGTCATATGGGGATGGTCAAATTTTACGACGATCACAAGGGGATGGTCAAATTTCACGAAAGTGAAACGTCACGAGTCAAAAGGAGATGGTCAAATTTCACGAGAGTCAAACGGCACGAGAGTCATACGGGGATGGTCAAACTTCACAAGAGTCAAACGTCATAAGGGACACAAAAGTGTGGTCGAATTTCACAAGTGTCAAACGTCACGAGGTTCTCACGGGGATGGTGAAATTTTACGGAATGGAAACGGCACGAGGATCACAAAGGGACGATCAAATTCCACGGGAGTGACCCGACACAAGGGTCACAAGAAGATAGTCAAATTTCACGAGGGTTAAACAACAAGAGGGTCGCGAGGAGACGGTCAAATTTCACGAGAGTCAACCGACACAAGAGTCATACGGGGATGGTCAAATTTCACGAGGGTTAAACGTCACGAGGGTCACAAGGGGTCAAATTTCACCGGAGTGAAACGCCCCGAGATTGACTAGGAGTTGGTTAGATTTCATAAGTACCAAACCTCCCAAGGGTCACGAGGGTATCGGAAATGTTATGATCGGAAATGTTATGACGTTTCAATGTTCCAATGGTAGTTTTCCACGAAGGTCCAACGTCAAAGGAACGAGGAGCAAAGGATCAAAGAGTCACAAGGAAATACGATGCTTTAACGATCTTTGAGAATCACATGGAACAATCTCCAACTCTTTGTAGGAAGGATAATGGTGTTCATTATTCAAGTTTATTGAATTTTTCACGGAATCATTTCGGACCCTGGAAAGTTAAAAAATTGGCGATCTCCGTGTGACTTTCGTACTGACTCGTAAAATTTGATCGTCCCCTTGTGACCCTTCTTTGACCCTTGTGAAAATTGACCGTCCCCTTGTGTCGGTTAACCGCCGTGACATTTGACCGTCCCCTTATGACCCTCGTAAAAATTTGACCCTCGTGGAATTTGACCATCTCGTTGTGACCTTTGTGACGTTTGATCCTTGTGAAATTTGACCATCCCCTTGGGACTCTCGTGCTGTTTGACCCCCGTGAAATTTGATCGTCCCTTTGTCTCGCTCGTCGCGTTTGACGCTTGTGAACTTTGTCTCCATGTGACCCTTGTGACTTTTGATCTTTGTGAAATTTGATCATCCCCTTGTGACCCCCGTGACCTTTGACTTTCGTGAAATTTAGGCATTCCCTTATGACCCTCGTGACGTTTGACTCTCGTGAAATTTGACCATCTCCTTGTGACCCTCGTGCTGTTTGACCCTCGGGAAATTTGATCGTCCCCTTGTCTCGCTCGTCACGTTTGACCCTTGTGAAACTTGACCATCCCGTTGTGACTCTTGTGACTTTTGATTCGCGTGAAACTTGATCGTCTCAATGTGACCCTTGTGAGTTTTGACCTTCGTGAAATCTGATCATCCCCTTGTGACTTCGTGACGTTCTACCCTCGTGATGTTTGACCCTCTTGAAATTTGACCATCCTCTTGTGATCCTTTTGTCCCTTCTGATATTTTGACCCCGATGAATCATCTTATTCTTGTGACCTCCCTGGTCTTTAAATCCGTTACGAATATTTTTTAGATTAATTTTTCTTTCATTACTTGTCCCTGAGAAAATATCGATCCCAACCCAGAAATATCGATACACCCAATATTGCTATGCGCGAATATCGATACAAAATATCGAATATCGGAACAAAAAATATCGATACAAGTAAGTATCGATACTGGATCGGGAAACACTAGGAATCATTGCCTCCTCGGCAATCACGGACTTAATTTCCAAAATGAGTCATTAGGTAAAAAATTTCCAACTCAATCTCGATTCTTACATTTTTTTCTCACAACCTGAATCAGGGCCAACAGGGTTAGAAGAGTCTGCAATTTTCGAAAAATCCCCGTCCTGAAGGGGTCGAGCATCCAATTTCCAAAATAACCTATTAGGGACAGAAGAGTCTACAGTTTCCGAAATATTCATCCTCCCTTCTCATCGTACCATCAGCAGTCCGATTTAGCGTTAGAAGCGTATAGAAAAAATTCACCCCCTGTAACCCTCAACCAAGAACCAAAAATTCCCTGCCCCCTCTCTTCGCAGTCTTCACAACCAGATTTAGGCTCAGAAGGGTCAGAAAAAATTCCCTCCCCCCTTTGGACTTCCCACAATGCGATTAAGGGTACGAAGGGTCAGAAAAAGATCCCCTCCCCCTTGCATCTACAACAAGGACCTCAAAATTCCTCCCTTCTTCACCATCGCACCCTCAACTAGCCGATTTGGGATCAGAAGGGTCAAGAAAAATTCCCCACCCCCCTTGGACTTTCCACAATCANCGGACCCTGGAAAGTTAAAAAATTGGCGATCTCCGTGTGACTTTCGTACTGACTCGTAAAATTTGATCGTCCCCTTGTGACCCTTCTTTGACCCTTGTGAAAATTGACCGTCCCCTTGTGTCGGTTAACCGCCGTGACATTTGACCGTCCCCTTATGACCCTCGTAAAAATTTGACCCTCGTGGAATTTGACCATCTCGTTGTGACCTTTGTGACGTTTGATCCTTGTGAAATTTGACCATCCCCTTGGGACTCTCGTGCTGTTTGACCCCCGTGAAATTTGATCGTCCCTTTGTCTCGCTCGTCGCGTTTGACGCTTGTGAACTTTGTCTCCATGTGACCCTTGTGACTTTTGATCTTTGTGAAATTTGATCATCCCCTTGTGACCCCCGTGACCTTTGACTTTCGTGAAATTTAGGCATTCCCTTATGACCCTCGTGACGTTTGACTCTCGTGAAATTTGACCATCTCCTTGTGACCCTCGTGCTGTTTGACCCTCGGGAAATTTGATCGTCCCCTTGTCTCGCTCGTCACGTTTGACCCTTGTGAAACTTGACCATCCCGTTGTGACTCTTGTGACTTTTGATTCGCGTGAAACTTGATCGTCTCAATGTGACCCTTGTGAGTTTTGACCTTCGTGAAATCTGATCATCCCCTTGTGACTTCGTGACGTTCTACCCTCGTGATGTTTGACCCTCTTGAAATTTGACCATCCTCTTGTGATCCTTTTGTCCCTTCTGATATTTTGACCCCGATGAATCATCTTATTCTTGTGACCTCCCTGGTCTTTAAATCCGTTACGAATATTTTTTAGATTAATTTTTCTTTCATTACTTGTCCCTGAGAAAATATCGATCCCAACCCAGAAATATCGATACACCCAATATTGCTATGCGCGAATATCGATACAAAATATCGAATATCGGAACAAAAAATATCGATACAAGTAAGTATCGATACTGGATCGGGAAACACTAGGAATCATTGCCTCCTCGGCAATCACGGACTTAATTTCCAAAATGAGTCATTAGGTAAAAAATTTCCAACTCAATCTCGATTCTTACATTTTTTTCTCACAACCTGAATCAGGGCCAACAGGGTTAGAAGAGTCTGCAATTTTCGAAAAATCCCCGTCCTGAAGGGGTCGAGCATCCAATTTCCAAAATAACCTATTAGGGACAGAAGAGTCTACAGTTTCCGAAATATTCATCCTCCCTTCTCATCGTACCATCAGCAGTCCGATTTAGCGTTAGAAGCGTATAGAAAAAATTCACCCCCTGTAACCCTCAACCAAGAACCAAAAATTCCCTGCCCCCTCTCTTCGCAGTCTTCACAACCAGATTTAGGCTCAGAAGGGTCAGAAAAAATTCCCTCCCCCCTTTGGACTTCCCACAATGCGATTAAGGGTACGAAGGGTCAGAAAAAGATCCCCTCCCCCTTGCATCTACAACAAGGACCTCAAAATTCCTCCCTTCTTCACCATCGCACCCTCAACTAGCCGATTTGGGATCAGAAGGGTCAAGAAAAATTCCCCACCCCCCTTGGACTTTCCACAATCAGATTTAGGGTCAGAAGGGTCAGAAAAAGATTTCCCTCACCCCTTGGACTTACCGCAATGCGATTAAGGGTCAGAAGGGTCAAAAAATTCCTCCCTTCCTGCCCATCGCACCCTCAACAATCCGATTTTGGGTCAGAAAAGTCAGAAAAAATTCCGCCCCCCTTGGACATCTCTCAAAGTGATTGAGGGTCAGAAGGGTCAGGAAAAATTCCCCCCCCCCCGGACTTTCCACAATGCGATTAAGGATCACAAGGGTCAAGAAAAATACTCTCCCCCTTGCATCCTCAACAAAGAACCCAAAATTCCGCCCTCCCCGCCCGATTAAGGGTTAGAAGGGTCAGAAAAATATTTCCCTTGGATCTTTCACAATCCGATGTAGAGTCTGAAGGGTCAGAACCCCCCCCCCCCCCCCCTCGGACCCTTCGCAATTCGATTTAGGGCCAGAAGGGTCAAGAAAAAAAATTCCCCCCCCCTTGGACGACCCACAATGCGATTAAGGGTCAAAAGGGTCAGGAAAAATTCTCCCACCCCCCTCGCAGCCTTCGCAAATCGATATAGGATCAGATGAGTGAAAAAGCCCCCCCCTCCCCGTTGAACGCACAAAAATTCGATTTAGGTTCGGAAAAGTCAGAAAATAAAGTAATAAGCAATAAAGGATCACAAAGGATAGGAAAAAATCCCCTCCCCCTTGCATCCTCAACAAAGAACCCCAAATTCCTCCCTTCCCATCGCACTCTCAACTATGTGATTTAGGGTCAGAGGGGTCAGAAAAAAAATTTCTCTTACCCCTCGCATCCTCCACAGTCCGATTTAGGGTCAGAATGGTCAAAAAATCC